>NW_017306295.1:2696757-2747732 GCF_000935625.1 Nanorana parkeri | reverse complement strand
ACTATAATGCATCCCCCTCCAGGAATGTCAGCCTCCCCCAGGCCCCCCATCATCCAACCCCCTTGCACCCTCAACTAAAACCCCCTCCTATACGCCCTTTCGCTCAGCAACAATTGCTTTGTACCTCTCCTTTTAGAATCCACTCTGTCTACACCCCTTCTTCTCTCACCATTCATTCTCCTGCCTTCCCCCGTCTGTCACCACCCTCTCTGCCTACACTCCCTCTTCCGCCACTTCACCTGTACCTAACTACAGCACCTGTGCCTTACTTTTCACTACAGCACATGCGCATGCTTCCCCTCAATCTCGCCAATGCATCCTTCAGTATGCCCACTTACCACTGTGCACACCACCACCCCATGACTGCATGGCTCTACCCCAGCTTTCACCAATGCACCTTGGCAATCCCTCCCAAAACTCTCACCCATTGTCTGCACACTAGCATACACACCCTCTGCTCACACCATTGTACCTGCACACACCATTGTACCTGCACACTGGCCTACATAATCCACCCCATCCCTCTGTTCTCTACACCCTACCTACATGCTTCCCAGTTTTCCCCACCATGCCTGCACCCTTTACTATACCTCAACTCCCTCTCACACTGTCCTTTATTCTGCACCTTTACCCCTCCTCTCACTAATGCATTTTTACCACCATTTCTCCCTTAATGTCTGCACACTGCACCTGCATGTCCCTCATCTTTTCACTGCCACAACTGCATCTCTTCTCTCAGCAAGCCTGTGAACACTTGCCCCCTTTTTTTTTTAACTCCGTGCCCCCCTGCTGTTACCTTATGCCTGCTGGAAGTGCCCCCCATTGGCACTATCATTAGACACTGGAATTTGAATTACTAAGGCTTAGCCATGTATTTGGAGAAAGGCAGGACCCAGTAACAAAGTGAAACCAAAGCGGAGAGGGGCACATTCAAAGCTTTTCTGACTAATAAAGAAATTGCCTGGCACCTTATAATGTTTGCGAAGATGTTAAAAGTTTAAAGTTGAATATGGTTGAACTCAACTGCAGGACAAGAGTTCAGGCTTTTTGGACTTAACTGGCTCTTACTTGTTTTAGGTAAGTAAGTCACTGGGTAGTAAATCCAGGATTGGAAAGATGGAGCCCCTGAGCAAGCACTTTAAAAGACAAAAACTGTTAACTAAAGGAATATAGCATGCTTACTTTGCAAGGAAATGTTTATTTCACTTGTTAAATATGGCAAAGCTGTGCCAAAATTCATCTAATCACGTGTTGAGCAAAGCAAAAATCCTGTTGTTTTTTCATTTTTCTTGCAAGTGATTGGGTATTCTTTGCAAAATTAAGTGAACCATAACTTTGCAAAGTGTACGTGCCCAATTCATAAAGGAGAATTAGGAGGAAATACACTTCTCCCCATAATTAGAGCTGACGTGTGACCCTGGAACTGTCGCACGTTGGCTCTATTGACCAGGAACTGAGCGATCAGATACTGCCGATTGTTCAGTTCCTGATCATGTCCCTGCAGGGAGCGGTGACTGTTTGTCACCGCTCCCTACAGGGCTTTCACTCTCCATTCCCCCAGTGCTGGCTGGAGGGACGGACAGGGTAGGGGCAGAGCCAGCTGTCAATCAGGCAGCGGGGTGGATCCCGACAATATTGTCAGGATCCATCCTGGCTGCAGTGTGGCTCTGCTCTGTCAGCATATTTTGGGCAGTTGCTCGCTATCTGCTGAGTTTTGGGTCTCAGGAGGACATTGGTATATGTCCTCCTGTGACCCTAAAGAGAACTACAGCAAAAAAAAGGTTGGGCCATAGTTCTCTTAAGTAAATCAGGGTCAAAGTCCGAAAAAGCAGCTCCTGTATTTCTATCCTTACAGGTTTGCGTTAAACTGCTAATGTTGAATATAGTTATACAACCTTTTAGAAAGTAGAAACATCTTAAGATTAAAGGATTGAAGATGTTTGCTAATAAAATACATTATTTAATTTCAGAAACACAAATTAGCAGTAAAATAGATTTTAGAATGTATGACACAGTAAAAGTTCATCATTTATTTTTAATTGATTTGACCAGTGCCCAACTTAGTAACTGAAAGATACTTCTTAGCAACATCATGTATGCATTTCACAAGCTTTAAACATCTGTCTTGAGGCCCGTAAAGGGGAAGCTACAGAGGTTTTTAGTCAGTATCTTTTATATAAACTATACATGTTTATGCAGGCTGCTTACATTTTTAAGCTGGTGTGTATGGTGGGTTGTCTATTGAGAAAACCCGACACTAGTTCTGCTCTTGTTGATTACTAAAGGTTTATATAATCCTGGGTTTAAAGGAGAGGACCGGGCTATCCATAATCAGTGATGTGTATATATATACATTTATGGAAAACACTATACATACCCTAATCAGTGTTGGCTTTTAGCGTAAAATAATTATTTATACTGCTCCTAGGAAGGCACCATAGAATATGATTCTCACTTTGCCACATGGTGGAAATAGCTCACGCTAGACAAAAATAACGCTCATATCTAGATGTGCTCGTCAATATATTCAGATTTGCCACACCAAGACAAACTTTATTTGGACTGGAAATTATAACATGTAGAGCATTTGACTGGGATGCACTGATACAAGTTTTTCGGTTTTGAGTAGGAGTACCAATATTTTTGTTTTGGTAATTGCCAATACCGAATACAGATACCGGAAGTCCCATTATAGAAGTCTGATTAGCCTGGGAGCCATCTACATGCTCCCTCGTCACCAGGAAGGGAGGCAGCATGGATCCGGCTTTCTGGGCAATCAGGAAGCCGTGGGGCGGGTAATGACTCTCTGCCCAGGTTCCTTATTGGCCTTATTGGAGTCATTATACACCACCTGGCTTCCTGATTGGCCAGAAAGACAGCTCCATGCACCATTGTCACCAAGTGACGAGGAAGCATGGAGCCGGCTTTCCAGCCAATCAGGAAGCTGGGCAGCATGTAATGACTCGCCATCCAGCTTCCTTATCCCAGAAGTTCCGGTATCAGGATAGGCATCAGGAACATTTGGACAAAAACTCGCCCAAATATTTGATACCGGTGCATCCCTAGCATTTAACATAGAAAAATATGTGATCATAGATTTAATAACCTCACAGCAGGGTACTGTGCTTAATCATGCTTAGTTTAGAAGATTAGTAAAGTAAATGTTACTGTGAAATATGATGAAGGCCATATGCACCATCTTGATTTAATCTAGGTCAGCCCATGCATATGACACAGCATTGGGAGTCAGACTCCATACCTTGCTAAATTAGAACCATAACGATAACTCACTTGAACACGTCACAACCTTTTTCAAGTTATACAGTGGATCTGAGGAATTTTTCTGGTTAATATTCTGCACGGAGCCATTAATCAATCAGCTTATGTAAACTCAATTATACTCCTTACAAGACACATATGCTCTTGTTGTTTCTTGCATAAAGGTAAGGTGGCTTCCTCTAAAGGTGACAGCGTATACATTGTGCTTCTCAGGTCACAGTTTGGCCTCTGAGCTGGCTGCTGCTCTTGAAGACAGTGAGGGCTGTGAAGATAACCAACAAGCAGCATCAGTCTCTAGTGTGCTCAATAGTTCAACTATATGCTGTTGTTGATATGTGTTTAGACATGAAGATATGCTTTATTGTTCTTTGGTGTTTTTCCAGTAAAACTAAAAAACGTTCAGATGATTTTGACTCTTTAAGTTGTTGCACTGACATCTTCAGTTTTCCTCATGGGGAAAAAACTGGGAACTGCAGCTTCAGATTCCATCTGCAGGACCAACTGGTGATGACATCTGGTATAGTGAATCATCCATTTTTAGAATGCACATTAGTGAGTCTGTCAATGGCAAGAACTTTCCAGTGACAGGATTGCGATACAGGGTAGGCGAAATACTAACTTTAATTCTATCAGGGTTATTCACAAAAGGGTGAAGAGTTAGAAGAAGGCAGGAGAAGTGAACAATCTAGGACTAGAGCGAGCTGCTGCTCACGGTATACTGAGACGCCGCAGGTGAAGCGGATCCCGACAATTATGCCGGGATCCGCCCAGCTGCGTGACTGACAGCTGGCTTTGCCTATCTAAAGGCAGAGCCAGCTGTACCCTCCCCCGTCCGTTCCGCCAGTCGGCGCTGGCGGAGAGGGGAGGGTGGGAATCCAGCTCCTCCCCCTGTCACGGCAGAGAGCCGTGACAGGATCGAGAGGTGAGCGAACGCCGGTATGTGTTCGCTCACCTCCCGATCTACTGAGCCGACCTGTGACAGTCTCATTGTCACAGGTCGGCTAGAACTATGAGGTAAGTGGAAAGCACTCACCTTATAGTTCTCCTTTAAAGAAAAACTCCAGCTTTTAGAAAAATTAATGCTTGCAGTGGGGCTACCCACTCACTGTAAGGATTTTTACTAGGGGTGAAAAGTGAAGACAAATGCTCACCTGATCCTCGGTCCTGCAGCAGTGACCACTCACCTCCCTCCCCCTCCACACTGGATGTAGTATGTCCCTTGGCGTCCTCATGTCCAATAAAGGTGACAGAACTGCATTAGGAGTGATAATGTCAGCAGGGCTTAGACCTCCGGGACCCAGGGGAGAAGAGGCTGTGGGGACCAGTCTAGCAGGCAGGTGGGACAGAGGATTGGGTGAGTATTCTTTTTTGGAGCTCCTGGAGAAAAACTAGTGGCCAACCCCTGCAGTGTGGGGGTAGGCCTCCTGCAAAGGTTCATTTTTCTAAAACCTGTAATTCTTCTTTAATCCCTTTTAACTATATATAAAAAGGTTTTTACATTTTCCCCACATCTCAGTGCTTTTCATTTCAGCAATTTTTATTACAGGGATATTTCATTTTCTAATGTGTTGTCACCAGTTAAGACATGAGGAAAAAGAACCTTTTGGCATGTTTTTTTGCTACTCTAAAGCAAGCATAATCCATTATCTTCAAAGGATGTACACATGTTAGTTTTTGGCACTGCTTCTCTTATTTTACATGTACAGTGGTTTTTATTTTTTTTAAGCTCTTTTACTAATATTAAAAACTGGAATGTCTCCCTGTAAAGCTGCCAGTCATATAGGCACTGGCATGCAGGTCTCTCACTATGCTGATACTAGCCTGTATGCCCTTTAGTGCTATTTGGAGGCTTCTTAATAAATAAAATAAATGCAGAGACATAAGGCTTGTTCACACCAAATGCAGACCAGATCTGTAAGAGTTTCTGCACACGCAGTGCAGTCTGTTTTTGTGCGTTTTTTGCCGCGTTCTGGGTCACTTTTGTAAAAAAAAAAAGAGCGTTCCAGAGCAGGAAAAAAAAGGCTTGCTGCAGTTTTTCTACATGCTCTAGAACTGAAGGCTGCAGTGTGACTAGAGCCCAAAATACCATTGGAATACATTGGAAGCAGTTTTGATCCGGTCTGTAACTGCTCTGCTGTGCTCCTGGAACGCGTATGTGTGAAGTAGCTCTTAGGATTCTCTAGGATGTCTTCCCATATCTTCCTTAAACCAATTACAATGAAAGAAGCGCTACAACCAAATGAAAATAAATAAAATGATGTGGCTGGATTTGGAGAAAATGGGGTGGAGGAGACGGTTAGGGTTTGTCCGTGGTGTACAGTAGTACCTCGTAGTGACAAAAAATTGCTTCCGGGATGTTGTAGGGTGGTCCGAGTTAGCCGAGAAAACAAAATGAAATATGTGGATGAAACTTGAGCAATGTGTAAATCAAAGTGTGACCCTGTAGAGACTCGCCATGAGGTTGGGAGTGACGTGATGTCATCGGCGAGGGATGTGTTTCATCGGTTCCAGTGCTGATGGGGAAATGGACTGGTTCCTCGGTTGGATGTGTGGATCTGATGGTAGCTGATTAGGAAGGAGTCCTCTTAGTGTCCGTGGAGCTGAAAAAGGTGCTGGTGGTTGAGAAGTTAATTGTTGTTATTCCAATGGTCTCTCCGCGTGCAGATGCTAATGACATGCTTACTGTTTGTTAACAAGCAAAGGGTGTAGTGCAACATTTGCTTACAACTATTGTCATAGTAAGTGTTTTTAATTCAGCTAGATTTTAAATAGGACTGTTTCTTTTATTGTAACTTAACATTGCCTTTTTTGTTTCAGCCCCTGTCATACCACCAGAAATCCTTACTTTGGAGAAGAGAAAGGGTTTGATTTCCACTTTGTCACCCCAGAGATATTCGAGAATATGACATGCTCCGTAAGAGAATGGCTAGTTCTGTATTTTAAACAGGGTTTATTTGTCTTCTAATAGTCTTGTTTAATAGCATGATAGATCCCTTAATACTAGCACACCTTTACATGTAATGAAAAAATGTGTTTGGTTCTCCCAGAACAGTAGGTAATATCTGTGCTGGATCGTACCGTTACCTTCACATGTATCCTCTTTACATTTCCAAGAAAGTACTACTGCTGTGCTTTTATAGTGTACTAAGAAGCCCAGGTCATGGGGCCACCCATGTATTAAATGTTTGTTTTTATTAACATCATTATTTTTATTCTACAAATAAAGTAATGCATTAGTTTAAACTGTATGGACTTAACATTGAGTTCATATTACCTCCAAACCATTACAGCTTTTTTTTTTTTAACATAAAGGGTTATTAAACTCTCAGCAGTTTTTGCATATATCTACTGCTAGCAAGCAGTAGATATACGCAAAAACATTTAAAGAAAAAAAACTTTTAAAAAGGGTTTAAACTTACCTGTGTCTTCGCCGCGCGCTTCCGTCCGAACATCTGAAGATTGTCAGGCGGCCGCAAAGGATCTTGGGGCGAGCGCATGCGCAGTTCAGATCTTTGGCCGGGAGATGAGGAGAGACGCAAGGTAAGTAAATGCAGCAGCGTGCACCCGCACAGGCTCCGTGGGACAGGAAGTGCCAGCAAGCACAGAGGAGTCAGCGCTGGATCGGGGACCAGCACCAGCGCTGGAGGGGCAGATGAAAACTACAGGAAAGAAGAAGATAATCGGATCAAGAGACATCATTTAAGGTAAGTGCTTTCATTAACATTGTGGGGGGGGGGATATATCCTTTTAATGTCACTTTAAGTACAGTGAATTGATGTTACAATGTGAACTATCAGTAGAGTATCAAGTAAAACGTATACTTAGTACTTTTATAGCTGATATCCTAATCTATATTCAGAAATAATAAGTGACACTTTAATCTTATGTAGTAATGTGTTTATTATGTAATAAGTGCACAACACTAGACAGTGTACTCAAGCAATAAGTCTAATCATAAAATTGAACACACTTTTTGATAAGACCAACTTTTTCGCCTGTTCTCATAAAGTAGATGTAAACATCAACTGACCAGTTTTAACTTGCACTAGCAGCGTATATATCACAAACAATTGCCATGTATTTTTTTTATACATTACTCTTCACACCTTTTTATCATCCTCTTTTGCATCCTGGTTCTAGAAATTTCGACCAACCTCTTTCCGCCACTTCCTGTCTACATGCATGTACTGGCAGCACATCATTACTCTTGACTGGTATACTGATAGTTTCACATTACCTGCATAATGTGTGTCATCATGGCCACTTGTAGTCTCCACCAGGAACATGTGTCACAGGGTGAAAATGCAGTAGTACAGTTAGGAGACCGTTATTACCACGGAACAGAGTGTGCTAAATGACCTTTTTGGTAAGATCACCAGCTGTTATTTTACCAACATCTGCAGCTTTAAATTGATTGAAATATCTCTGTGATCCCAGATGATGATCACTGTCATTTTAGAGCAATAATCTGATCGGCTATCAATGTGTAGCACAGGTCGCCACCCTGTCAGAGATCTCACTGCTGAAGTCCCTAAAAAGATATAGGCCAGGTGACTGAACATTCCAACATTTAACAATGAAGTATGTCATTTGGGTGAAGCTTTAATAGTGTAAAAATGAGTAACTAACATAAATACTTCATTTTACTTGCCAATACATATTACCTGTATGAGTTTTACATCCCTAATGTTAAATGTGTTTTGCCTTTTTCTAGGGTCTGTTTCTCCTGACTTTGAAATACAGTGGTCACTACTATGGTCTGAGCATAGAGGCCGTAGAATCTGTTGCCAGAGAAGGTCTTGCTTGTTGCACCCACATGGAAATAGAGGTGTTTCTTATTATGTATAAATGCTGTTAATTCTGCAAAGGGTGTCTCTGTGTTTCTTTGTGGGCAGATTAGTCAAATGCGTTCTATTTAGTTGCTCAGGATTATAGTGGTTTAATAATATATATTGGAAATAAGATTTTAAAAAAGCTATGGACCTAAACAGTTGCAGGATATTACCTCTTCCTTTTTTTTTAACATGCAAATTAGAGTAAGAGCCATGTCCTCTACCTAAAGCAGGAGCACACTATGCCAATAAATCGCTTTTGTGTCGTGACAATTGAAACTGTGTTTTACAGAAGCAAATACATTTAGGTTGTAAAGCATCAAACAAATCGTTCCCGGTTGAATTCTAGCTCTCATGCCCATCCACTATGACTGGGTGTTGGCTCAATTCATCTTGCTGACAGATGAGTATCAACAATATGAAGGCTTTACTAAACAACCACTCTGTGGAAAACATCTTCGCTTATTTAATGACACAAGTTACAGCTATTATATATTTAAAGCAAAACTCTGGGCTAATTGGTACTTCTTTTCAGTGCATAAAGCAAGTGCTAAAATTATAAAATGTTAAATGGTAGTATAAGTACCTTTTTTACTTCTGTTCTGTATCAACCTCCCCTGGCTCTTTGCAGCACCACTGTAGTTCAAACCAAGCAGAGATGTGGTAGATTTTTAAGAAACAGTCAATGGTACTGTAACTTAAAGGAGAACTATGAGGTGAGTGCTTTTCACTCAGCCTCATAATCTGAGCCGACCTGTGACAATGAGACTGTCACAGGTCGGCTCAGTAGATCGGGAAGTGAGCGAACACATACCGGCGCTCGCTCACTTCTCGATCCTGTCACTGGAGAGAGCTGTGACAGGGGAGTGACTGGATTCTCCCCTCCCCTGTCCGATCCTCCAGCGTTGACTGGCGGAACGGACGGGGGAGGGGACGGGTACAGCTGGCTCTGCCTCTAGATAGGCAGAGCCAGCTGTCACTAACGCAGCTGGGCGGATCCAGACATAATTGTCTGGATCCGTTTCAGCTGCGGCGTCTCAGTATACCGTGAGCTGCAGCTTGCGGTATACTGAGCTTTGGGTAACTGGAGGACGCTAGTTTTGTGACCTCCCGTTACCCTTTGGAGAACTATGGGGAAAAGGCCTAACCCCATAGTTCTCCTTTAATGTCATAAAGCACCTACAGTTACTTGCATACATGCCAGTGATTGAGGAAAGAGCGCACAAACTCAAAGGACCCAAGATAGTTTAGTTTGAGTAGGAGGAGTGAAATAAATAATACTATATACCAGTGGCCCCTACAGTGAAGTGGTGATTTTAATGTAACCTGCCTCGGTTTTTTCCAAAAGTTAGAGGGTGAGACCAGCAAGTATTGTTATGTGGCTTTTACGATGTGATGTGATCTGTGTCCTCCCGTATAGACATTAACCTAAAATTCCAGCACTTAAGGATCCCTCAATACAGGGAATTTCGCCTTTACTCCACATATCTAGCCATTCACTGGGCTTTCCCTGCTGCCTGGCATTTTGCTTTAAAACTGAAGAGAAGTATGAAACTGATTTGTTTTGATATTTTATGATCTAGGGTGTTAGAAGTTTGAAGAATTCCTACTTTAAACCACGCTACATCTTGCTCCTGCCATTAAACAAGGAGAAGTATGAAGGCTGGCTGAGAAGGAAGGGCTTGTTCAGTAGAGCCGAGATAGATGTTGCTGTGTCTAGAGTGGATATGTATGTCAAGATACAACAAGACTGCCCAGGCTACTTTGATGCTGTCATCAATACAGGTAATAATAATATTTTTTTTACACTTGAATACATACATCTTGCAATGTGTAGAATGAGTTCATATGTAAATATTTTGAATGACCAAATCTATGGCACTGGTCTTGAGCCTGTACTGATCTGTGCAAATCAATGCAGCTCAACTGATGGAGCTCTTATTCAATGAATTGGAAGGGTGCCTGCATACCTTTTGGCCATATAATGTATTTGTGTTGATTAGTAACTAAACTAAAATTTGGTATGAAAGATATTTATTGACTTTTCTTATTTGCACAGATGATTTAGATGAAGCCTACGGTCAATTAAGATTGCTTGTTAAAGAGTACCTAGGCCTGACTGAGCCAGGACAATCTAGTCAGAGCTTAACCAGAGCTAAATCCGGAACCGGTAATTATATTTTTATACCTCATACCAATACAACAATATTTTACATTGTAATTCATATTTTGCTGTATAATAGCAGTTAGGGGTAAATTGTTATTTGGCTGTTACAAGCATCCCCAATACTTCTGTGATGACCTCTTAAAAAGCCATCATAGTCTTTTCTATCTTTTGTTGAATAAATATATAAAATGCAACTCTGAGTCAGCCGACTCATTGAAAACAATTCCCGCAACTGTCTGGCAGGCATCTTATCTCAACAGTTGCTGAGGGAGATTTAAGGTTTTTCCATACTGTCCACACCTGTTGTGCGCTCGCCACTCCCATTGTTTTTATCTTGAGGGAGAGAAAGTAACTGCATAGAGCCACTGAGAGCTCTCATATCTCTATATGTAATACAATAATGCAAATGTGGAAAAGCAAGCTTGTGAAAATGTGAACGTCTTATAAAAATGTATTTAGTTTAAACCGTATTTTTAGCCAAATGTTTTTTTGTTTTTAGTTTTGGATATGGTAGAAAAGTATTCAAATCAATGTCAGGTTTTTATTGCTGTAACTATGTTGCTGTGGAGCTTCACCTTCTCTTTTTACAAATTTTACTATTGGCACCAGAACAGGAGATGGGGGTTTATCTTTTAAAAGGGAAAACTGTCTAAAAGGGGAAATTCAATGGTTCTCTTTTGTACATCATCATTATTATTATTATACAGGATTTATATAACACCAACAGTTTGCGCAGCTCTTTACAATATAAGGAAAACATTACAATCACAATACAATTCAAGACAATATGGTAAGGAGGGCCCTGCCCGTGAGGGCTTACAATCTCTGTAAGGGAGGAGGGAAGTGATACATGAGGAGGTAGCTGTGTGGGGATGAATTGTTTGAGAACGTGATGGTTAAGTGGTTAGTTTGAGGTGGGATAGGCTTCCCTGAAGAGATGAGTCTTACGGGATCGCCTAAAGGCAGTCAGAGTAGGAGATAGATGGACAGGTTGGATTTCCAGAGGATGGGAGTGACTCGAGAGAAGTCTTGGAGGCGAGCATGCGAAGAGTTGACGAGGGAGCTGGTAAGCAGGAGGTCTTTGGAAGAGCAGAGGGGACTGTTAGGGTAATACATTGAGTCAAGGTTGGAGATATAGCCAGGGGCAGAGTAGTGGATGGCTTTGTAAGTGGTTGTTAATATTTTAAATTTTAGCCTTTGGGCGTTTGGAAGCCAGTGGAGGGATTTGCAGAGCGGGGTTGCCGACACTGTGCGGTTGGTTAGATGGATGAACCTAACAGCAGCATTCATGATAGACTGAAGGGGGGATAGCCTGTGTAGAGGTAGGCCAATGAGGAGGGAGTTATAATAGTCAAGACAAGAGATAAGGAGTGGATGAGTAGCTTTGCAGTTTCATTGGTGAGGAAGGGTTCTCTTTTGTACATACTATTTAAAGGAGAACTATGAGGTGAGTGCGTTCCACTCACCTCATAGTTCTAGGCGACCTGTGACAATGAGACTGTCACAGGTCGGCTCAGTAGATCGGGAAGTGAGCGAACACATACCGGCGTTCGCTCACTTCTCGATCCTGTCACAGCTCTTTGCCATGACAGGGGAGTGGCTGGATTCCCCCCTCCCCGCTCCTGCAGCGCTGACTGGCGGAACAGACGGGGGAGGGGGCGGGTACAGCTGGCTCTGCCTCTAGATAGGCGGAGCCAGCTGTCACTCACGCAGCTGGGCGGATCCAGACATAATTGTCGGTATGCACTCCAGCTGCGGCGTCTCAGTATACCGTGAGCTGTAGCTCACGGTATACTGAGCTTAGGGTGACGGGGGGACGCTAGTTTGTGTCCTCCCGTTACCCTAAGGAGAACTATGGGGAAAAGCCCTAACCCCATAGTTCTCCTTTAAGGCAAACCCTGCTCTTTTAAAGTAAGACATATATATATATATACTAGTCATCTTAAAGCATTGACCTAATATTGTCTCCTACATTTAGATTCTGGGAAACCTTTCACTGAATCCTCACCTAATGAAGCTACTAAAGAGTCTCAGAACTACAACAATGATTTTCAGGATTCCACTGCAAGAAATTATTCTGCTAGAATCTCAGCCAAGGTTTCCCCACAAAAAACACCTGCAGTAAGTCACTCTTATAGTCATGATCACACGGTATATCATTTGTCATATGTTTGACAGTGATTATTGATTTCAGGAGGAAGCCTCTGTTCAGAGACGTCAGCAAGCAACAAGACAGGCTTTAGCAGGAAAGACCCCCGGAACATACACCCAGCTGTTTCAGAGGTAAGATTTAATACTCTTAAAATAGAACCTTGCAGTGATGCCCATACATAAGTAACATAATGCTAACACTGGGCCTGATCTGACAAATAATGTGTTTATCTGATATTATATATTTGTAGAGGTCCACTAACTGCCCCAGCAACATTGGGCACCCACCGCCGCCTTCTAGACCCTGCATCATGCTCATCAATGAAGCCAAGTGGTAGTAATGTAACTGCAGATCGTAGTTTCCCACCAGTCAGCCCTGAAACCAGGTAAATCATGAAGAGACTGATCATGAAATGTTGGTTTTGAGTGGGGTTGGCATTTTATAGCATATTATATGTCGGAAACCTATTGATCTAATATGAATTCTATAATATGAGCTTAATTTTGACATGAAATATAGGCACTTTGTACAAAGGTTACATACTTAAATACCATAGTTCAGATCCCAGGAAGGGACAGTATGTGTGGTTTTTATACCTGCACACTCACTTCCTGGGTCTTTGCAGAGTGTCAGCCGGACTTGTGGCTTTGCCTCTTACCCCCTGACAACCACATGTGTCCTCAGCAACATGGCAGCATACCGTATATTTGATGAAAAAGTATCAGCTTCGCAAGTCCATGACATTTTGCTAAAGAATGCATTCCCCCTTCCTGAGCAGAGGGTCAAAATAAACTTCACGCAATAACCAAAATATTATTCCCAAAACAAAATGCTGAGTTAGTTACGTGGTTGATATGGCAACAACTATTGCCAACCATAACAGGTTATTGAACCTTTAATTATAATAAACAATAACAGTTGATGATGTTACTTGTCAAAGCATAGCAATGCGTTTTTTGAGAGGTAAATGCTACTGGTTTCTACTATAACATGTTCAGTAGTACTTGGTGCCTCACAACGGAACAAAGCATCATCCTTAATCAATTATAACATTGAATAAATCAAAACAAAATCGGGAAGATCATCAAGTCTAAAGGTGCATGCTTAACTTGCACTAGCTAGCAAATCTATGCAAATAGTCTAACATGTACACCATGGAAGATCACCGTAAATCTTTATTAATGATTACCCTCAATAAACACATACTTTGCAAAGGTTGGAATGTAGAGCCAGGTACATAGTCAAGTTGTGTAAGTACTTTTAACAGATCTTCTGTTATTTAAGTAACATCTGGGGCCAATCTGACAATGGCATGTGTTATGTCCATCATAACCTCACAATTCACTAAAAAAAGACTCCAGACCAAATTCTTGTAGTATTCTTTTTTTTTTTTTAACACGATAACTTGTTAAAGCCGCTAACATTGGAGCTGCAGAATGTCATGTGGAAAATATTGATGGTTTTGGATTAGTCATCTCATCTGTAGGAAGCCATCAACTCTAAAGTGCTGCTGATGGGATGTGAGAGTCTTTATTAGCCCACAGTTTATACAGTTTCCTGTGCCACTTGCCCTGGATATATGTTATGTATAACTATGTACAGTTAAGGGTAAATACAATGGCTATATAAAAAATGTATCTTCTTTTTCTATTCCCGCAGTTCCAGGGACTCCAGGGCTAGTTCTGGCTTGTCCTTACTGTCTTCTGCTGGTGCGTTTTCTGTTAGAAGATCATCTTCCCAGCCAACTCCTGTCATCAACATTCAGTCCCCTCCAGAAGAAAGAGTAGAACCACTTGATCTCTCAGGTATTAGGCAAGAGCTAGACAGTTTTTCAGGTTTGTAAAGTTTCATTTCTTATTTTATTAGTGGGTTGCCAGAGTAGCCATATATCCCACATGAATTTCTTACTTTTCTTTTATGTTACCTTTTTCCACCCACCTCCTATAAATATAAACATTAGTTTCTTAGACCATTGCCTAGCAGAAGCTGCATTTTTGTACAATGTTAGTAACCAGTTCAACTATCAAAATGGATAGTGTATTGGTTAAGTACATTTAAATGTAAAATGGAATACATCTTATGTTCTTAAATTAAAGGCAAAATACAACAAATTGAAACATATAATTTCTATTAAAAAAAAAAAAAATATATATTATATATATATATAATATTTTTTTAGAAGCTCAATTACCACTAAATACTATCACTTTAAACGTCTCCTTTTCTGTTGGTGTCAGCCTAAATCTGATGTAAATTGGGATTGAGTGGAACAGCTGCACAAATATTTCAGGAATTTATTGAATGTAAGATGGATTAGTAAACTTTTTTTTCTGACACTTCTCTATTACAAGATTCCAATGGCTTCTTGAAAATGACAGTGGTGTCAGACAAGATACTCATATTAATGTATGAAGTTTGCAGTGTAGGCTGTGTGATTCTTTTTTTTTTTCTTTAAGTTTTGCAAATACAATCGTAAGCACTATTTTAAAATGTTTTAGGCATTTCCTTTTCACTACATTGCTGATCATATAATATGATAAACGTCCTGAAAAGACATCCACCAGTACACCAGAACTGCGTTGGCTTCTGATGGTAATAAACTTGCTTGTGCTCCAACTTGCAGAAATTAGCCCAGTACACTGGCATTCTCCAAAGCCAAATCAGCTGACTTTTGCTTCATCAAGGAACTCTCTTCAGTACAAAGCACTCAACTAAAGTAAAGCTCTTAAACTGCATACATTATTATGCTAGCCTGCTTCTGGAAAATAGCAGATATAAACAAGTTTGAACACAGTCATGCTTATTCTGTTGGGAAAATTTCAAACTGTAGCATACCAAAACAGCCAACTGCCTTTCAATAATGTATAAAGCTGGCCATACACCTATAGATGATCTGCAGATTTTCTGTGGTCAGATGGAAAAAATGCAACAGATTCCTCCATCTACTCTAAACTGTGTGGATGGAGGAATCTCCCACTGGGCCAAGCTTCAGTATCTTGCTAGTCGGCCCCGCTGGCTCTCAAAATACCTGAACACTGCCTGCACCAATCAGATTGTTCAGGTATTTTAAGAGCCAGCGGGGCCAACTAGCAAGATACTGAAGCTTGGCCCAGTGGGAGATTCCTCCATCCACACAGTTTAGAGTAGATGGAGGAATCTGTTGCATTTTTTCCATCTGACCACAGAAAATCTGCAGATAATCTATAGGTGTATGGGCAGAACTTTTTTGGCTATTTTAGTATCTGTCCCACTTGAGAGATTTCCCTTCACTTTCCATCTTAGACATTTGTCACTGGAACTTTGTCCCAATTGGATGATTTGCGCTCCCCTCTTGCTATGGATTTCCCTTCACTTTGTCTTAATCACGATGGTCCACAAAGAGGGCTGCATTCTCCAGCTGGGGCATTTAAACATGAATCAAAGCTTGACAGAAGGTTTAACCCCTGACCACGCTATTCAAAGATAGTTTTGTTTGTACTAGTCTGAGTAAGCTAAACTGAAATCTGAATGGTCATCTACACGTCATGCAACATCATTTATCTGAGCAAGCCAAAATGTGTGGGGTTTATCTTCTACCTGCTTGTTTATGCCTTCTATATATTACAGGTGATCAGAAGAGCTTTGGCACCACTCCAGACACACCACGTCTACCATCATCTAACCGCTCTGATGTCAGAACATTAAAGTCCAAATCATGCTCATCGCTGCCTTCTGCTCATTCAAGCCGCCCGGGGTCTAATACCAAACCCATTCTACCACCTATTCCATCAGGACACAAGAAGTCTCCAATTTAATTTAGCCAGCCTTTCAGCACTACGTTTAACTTCGCTTCTTAATAAATCATCAAGAGATGATGCAAGCCTCTTGTTTTTTCTCTTTTTTGCTTTGAATTAAACATTATTTATAAGTACAGCTAAATTAGTAAATCTTACAGCTATTCAAAATTCTATATCCAAAATGTTGTTTTTTTTAATTAATTTATAGAGGCTAATTTACTATAGGAGTTGATGATCTTCAATAAACTAAGATGTGTTCACTTTGACTGCCCAAAGCGCAGATGAAATAAACAGGAAATTTGCTTTTCACATGATTGGATAAATAAAGTGAATCTTCACTCAATTTGAGTGAAATTCTCAACTCCTTTAGTAAATCAGCCTCATAGCGCGAACAGAAGCCTTTTCACTGTTAAAAAACTCTGCATGCTACTGATAGTCTTCCAAAAATGTTTTGGTAAAATGCAAAGGGTTAATTATTCAATAAATCTTCTACTTACCCCCAGATCTCTGTATTTATGGTTTGCTGGCGACGTACACTGTACGTCGTCAGTCACGAAGGGGTTAATATGGCCTCTGTGGCAAGACTATTCTGTGTAAACAAATGGTAGTCAACATATTCCCTTCTATTTCATAGTAAAAGATACCACTAGATTGTCATCAGTGCGGAGGCAGGAATACCTTATAGTGTTAATCATCCCTCTACGCCACAGACAAAACTGTAGTTTGATTTTGTTGTTCTACACCTGTATGGAGAGGAAATAGTAGCTTCCTGGCTGTCATGGGAATACTATAGTGACTTCTGTACTTTGTGTCCTGACCTGGAGCAAGTATGCAGCTCGTGTTAGGGGTTCATTTGCTGCCTGCTTCTTCCTGGTCGGTGACTCGCAGTATTGTAACCTACAAAATGTAGCTGAAGCATTGGTAAAATACCCAAAAAGCTTAACTAGTTTGCAGTGTGGTTTTTATGTGCCATAACTAGGGATGGATAGAGGAACCCTCCGCACACCTCACAGCAGTCCTGGCCTATACAAGAAATGGTGCTCGCAGTGATGACCACGGATGGCGCCGTGCAGACTCAGAGTAGAGACAAAGATCACCAGCACTCAGCAATAACCTTCAATATGTCCATTTATGTGGACAAAGCGTCACAGTAACAAAAGCCAATGTTCCGGGGCCACACAGGGTCCCTTCCTCAGGGCGAAAAATATGTGACTAGAGATGTCATATATTTTTAAAGGGCAAATCCACCCAAAACTGCATTAAATATTTTGGCATATGACACAAAAACAGTTATTTAGTTTTCCTCTATCATCATGTGTACAACAACATTAGATTTGCTACAATACTGTCTACGCCATAAAGCAGGTAGATCTCCTAAAGCTAGACCTGTGACCCAGTCGCAAACCATTACGGTAATATTTTTGTAAAATATCTCTGCATCTGCTACACTACACACTGTGCAACAACGATATCTACAATGTCCCCATAACAGAAACCCATTGGGGGGAATTTATCAGAAACGGAGCAGACAAAATCTGGAGCAGATGTGCATGGCGACCAATCAGCTTCTCTCTTCAGTTTGTTCAGTTAAGGTTTGAAAATGAAAGAGAGAAGCTGATTGGTTGCCATGCACAGCTGCTGCTCCAAATTCTGTCTGCTCCAGTTTTGATCCCCTTCATTGGGCAAATCTTCCTAAAGTCTTGGAGCCATCTCTAAACGTTGGTGTTACAATAATGTAGTTAACCCGCTGTGTAGGTTGGGGGGCTGGTCATTTATATTTAAGCTGATCGTGGCCGAGTGTAAAAAGGGTTTTTGTTTTTTGTAATTGCAGATGCATTAATAAATATGTATACACCAATAAATCTACAAAAATTGTGCTCACGATACTAATGAACTTTCTCAAAACTTCCAAATTCTTATGCGCAATAAATACACAACTAAGGGATGGTTTATAAATCAAAACACCGAAAACAGCAATATGTATGTAATAGTATAAGGATAATAAGAACAGAAAAGTCATGATGACATGTAGGGATGTCCTGATACTGGGCATTTTGCCAAGTACTTGTCGGCCACCTAAATTAGGACCCCACCTGGAGCGCCGCCCACCGGAGCAGCAGTGACGCGACGCTCCTCTCCAGCTCAGCGCCGACGATGTCGCGAGGCAACAGTGAGTAAGACTGGGCCTGGGCTTTGTTCTTGTTCACACAAAAAACTATCTACTGCTGCAGTGGATTCTATATGTACTGTATATGTGTTACATATAGAATGCACTGCAGCAGTAGATTTACAATTCTGCACTGCTAATCTGAAGGGGTTAAATGATCCATAGTATGTAATAGTACATGTAGTTGCACTGTGGATCGTTTAACCCCTTCACATTATCAGAGGATAATGGTAAATCTATTGCTGCAGTGCATTCTATATGTGCTGTATATGTACTATGGATCATTTAACCCCTTCAGATTAGCAGTGCAGAATTGTAAATCTACTGCTGCAGTGGATTCTATATGTACTGTATATGTGTTACATATAGAATGCACTGCAGCAGTAGATTTACAATTCTGCACTGCTAATCTGAAGGGGTTAAATGATCCATAGTACATATACAGGACATATAGAATGCACTGCAGCAGTAGATTTACAATTCTGCACTGCTAATCTGAAGGGGTTAAATGATCCATAGTACATATACAGGACATATAGAATGCACTGCAGCAATAGATTTACCATTATCCTCTGATAATGTGAAGGGGTTAAACGATCCACAGTGCAACTACATGTACTATTACATACTATGGATCATTTAAAGTCACCTGGCCCTTTAATAAAAAAAAAAGTATCGGTAATTGGTATCGGCAAGTTCATGAGGGGATGTACTTGCTCCTGAAAAAGTGGTCAGGGGTGTTATATTTCCTTCAAAGCCCACTGTGTAACTCTGCTTGCAGCTGGGAAGGATGCAGGACAGGGCTCAGTGCCAGAATTCAATGGGAATTCAACCTGCCCACAAACCGCATGATTTGTGACATGCCCAACTCAACTTTGGCAATGCTGCAGCGGCTGCACACGCAGCAGAGGGCCATCAACGAGTACCTGTGAGAGTATGGCACAAGTACAGGCTCAGGGACCTTGGGTTTTTTTTTTTCCCCCACGCCAGTGGCTGCTGATAAGGGGTGCATGCACTGTACTGTCACCATTTGAGGAGACAACAAGGATGGTGAGCCGTGACACGATCCCACTTGTGTTCCTGCTGGAGTTATAATTCTGCGTGGAATTATGGATAGGGCACTTGAGGCAGTACAGCAGGAGGAAGAGGAGGACTTCCTTTCCTCTCAAGGCCTCCTTTATGCAGAAACCAATCCTGTGGGGCCGCAGAACACACAAGAGGAGGATTATGGCAGCCGTGGGGGGGCATTGAAGCAGAGGATGACATACGGCAGTCCTCAAGGGATGGTTTTCAGTCCCCAGAAACCCAAATAGTACGTGGCTGGGAGGAGGTAGTTCATGATAGTGTCATCCTCCGTGACCCTGAAGACTCCGATTCTCATGCCTCCTCTAACTTATGGTGCATGGCCTCCCTTATTCTGCAAAGCCTGAGAAACGACCCGAGGATTTGTGGTATCAAGGTTATTTTGTCACCATTTGAGGCAGCAACAAGGATGGTGAGCCTGGACAATGCATGCATCAGTGACACTATCCCTCTTGTGTTGCTGCTGGAGCGCACACTGCGGAGAATTATGGATAGTGCACTTGAGGCAAAACAGCGGGAGGAAGAGGAGGACTTCCTTTCCTCTCAAGGCCCCCTTTACGCAGAAACCATTCTTGCGGGTCCGCAGATCACACAAGAGGAGGAGGAAGAGGAGGATTATGTCAGCCGTGGGGGCATTGAAGCAGAGAATGACATAAGGATGTCTTCAAGGGAGGGTTTTCTGTTTTCAGAAACCCAAGGAGTAGTACGTGGCTGGGAGGAGGCAGTGCACGATAGTGTCATCCTCAGTGACCAAGAAGACTCTGAATCTCATGCCTCTTAAAACTTATGGTGCATGGGCTCCCTTATCCTGCAAAGCCTGAGAAAGGGCCCCAGAATTGGTGGTATCAAGGAGAGGGATCATTACTGGTTGGCAACCCTTCTTGATCCACGTTACAAGTGTGAAGTTGCAGAGCTCATCCTGCCCTCAAAGGGAGCACAGAATTAAACAATTTGAGGACGCGTTGAAAAGAAACTTGTGTAACACCTTTCCAGACACTGGTAGGTTACCATGTCATGAAAGAGGTGCTTCTGAGGCTTTGGTTGGTCAAAGAAAGAGTGGTGGAAAAGGGGGCCGTCTGACTGATGCCTTTAAAAAATGTTTTAGTCCTCGGCGCCCAGAGCTGTTTGTTTTAGATACCGATTGGCAGCTTCTGCATCATATGGTGCAGGATTACCTAGGGGCAAGGTTTCGCGCGCGCGCAATTTTAAGGCTTGACATGTTTGGTGACTTTTTACCTGACGTGACCCCGTCTTTTATATTTTACCAAAAAATTGGGTAATAATAAACATTTTATCATTTAATATAGGGGAAACTTTGTTTTTTTTCCCTGTAATTTTTCCTTAATATAGTAAAAAATAAAACCCCAGTGGTGAATAAATACCACCAAAAGAAAGCTCTATCTGTCCCTAAAAAATGGTATAAAATTAATTTCAGTACAGCGTTGCATGACAGAATAAATGTCAGTCAAAGTACTGCAGCGCTGAAAAATGGCCTGTATGGGAAGGGGGTTTAACACCGCGGACTTCAACTGGTTAAGCAATGTTTAAATCACTGCTCCTTTAAAAACAGTATTTTTTTTTTTTTAGGGCAGTGCCCGAATCCCCATACCCTTTTTATGGCCAATAACTTGCATATAAGCCTTCAAAAAGGGGACATTTGATTTCCCGTGTTTTGGTCCCATAGATTTGCATTGAGTTCAAGTTCAAACTTTTTCCATGTTCGAATTGAAACCAAACTCGAGTGTGTTCAGCCCATCACTAATGACATGTACTGTACTTTGTGGCTTTCACACAATGACACAATCCTGGTATTGTCCTAGAGGGGCCCACGGTGGATACGATTGTTCTTAAGTTATGATGGTGACACTTATCTGGCACCTAACAAGGGCAAATATCTGGTTTGAAAGTGAATATTGCATCAAAGGCTGGTTTTGTTATTTTATCTTTTTGGCTGGAGTTCTACTTTAACGCATGCAGACAAGGCACAGTTGATCACTTCCAGCGCAATCCCTAAATCAGATAAAATTGAGGCCCAATATTTTAGAGACAAATCTGAAAAGCCCTTGTCGAGCCTATACATGTCTGCTCTCCAAATGTACCCTTAGGCTCCATTGTAGTTTTTTTACAATGTAGGCTAACATTCCTGAGTTAACAAAACCTGAATTGAAGGAAGCTTTAAACAGAATTTCTATTAAATGCAATAAGACTCATTCAACGAACTCCTCCATTAGATTACATAAAATAGACCTATTCAGCACATGCAGTTATGTTGAAAGAGTTCTTACGCATGTCCTGGTCATGCCCCCTGCATAGCTGACTTCTGCCATGCAATAACTGGTGCCTCATTTATCCCTAATCCAATACTAATGTTACTGGGTAATAGGGATGTCCTAAATGCGCACAACTGCTTACCACCTTATTACTATAGTTAGCCAAAGACACTCATATCACTGAAATGGAAGAAATATTTCTACCACAAAAGGCTGAAAAGAACCAATTAATGCAGTGTTGCTATTGTATCCATTAACTCAATCACAACTGCCCAAATTAATTCCAAAGAATATGGTCCCTGAGGCTTGCACACTTATCACCTAGAATTCCTAAATGTCTCAAACAAAAATGAGTTCAACGTATGGCTGGACCTGGGCCTAAGTGTTTAGTTAACTTTGAATAAAATCTACAGCTATAAACTTTTATCATTGCAGCAGTTGCTTGATCGATACTATATAGGCATGCCGTCATAGCCCGGGTGGGTGTCTCAAATCTGTACTGACCATGTGAGATCACTGTGTAGAAGTGAAGTTGTATCTTACTGACCTTGTATGTAGGGCTGCAACAACTAATCGACATAATCGATTATTGAAAAAGTTGTCAACTTTTTCATTCATCGATTAATCAGTTTCCGATTGGTTGGCCCTGTTCACGGCTCCACACACGCTGCTCGCCGCTGCCAGACCCGCCTGGCCGCATCCACGCTCCACACGCCGCACCTCCTCCCCGCCTCATGCTCATTGCCCACCCACATCCACGATCGGCGCAGGGAGGAGTAAGGAGGAGCAGGTGTGGGTGGATGCCAGCCGCTGATAGACAGTCCCGATCTCAGAAACAAGTTGCTGGAAGACTGCTCAGGTAAGCCTGCACTTTCTCCCCACATGCTGCTCTATAATGTATTGCTGGGATAGTGGGATTTGTATTCCTCTATAGCTGATGGTACATTCTGCTGTGCTGTATATTATACAGAGCAATGCACCATCAGCTATAGAGGAATACAAATCCCAGCAATACATTATACACTGTATGTATAATGTATTGCTGGGATTTGTTGTATTCCTATATAGCTTGTGGTATTCTGCATTGCGCTGTATAGAGGACTACAAAACCCAGCAATAGTACATCATACAGCGCAATGCAGAATGCCGCCAGCTATAATGTACTATTGCTGGGATTTGTTGTATTCCTTTATAGCTGGTGGTATTCTGCATTGTGCTGTATAATGTACTATTGCTGGGTTTTGTAGTCCTCTATAGTCGGTGCCATTCTTCATCATTGCTGTATAATTTTACACTTTTCATTTCACTATATTGCACACCACACTTTTCTTTTTTACTTCCACCGCTCCAAGCTTGCTCCTGTGATGGAGTGCAATCTCAATACAAACTAGTAGTCCCATCATTGGAGCCATTTTTAAAAATGTATTTTATTTTTTATCCGATTAACCGATTAATCGAGCTTAATAATCGGCTAACTAATCGATTTTGAAAATAATCGTTAGCTGCAGCTCTACTTGTATGGTCCTTAGTTATTTATTTTAATGATGAGAAGAATTATTTCATTTTTCAAAACTCAATAAGATGCCTTTGTTATAAGGGAAAACAAGCTTGCAGATGGAGGAGGAAGGAGTTTGCCATGGAGTCAGACAGATCTGGGAAAATGGCACCATGCAGAAAATCCTTACGCTTCCAACATTATAGAGGAGTGAATTTGCTTAGTAGCTGGTAGAGGAAGGGCAGTTTAATTAGCTAAAGTGTTTGGATATGTCACACTAGAAACGTAACATTAAAAGGAACTCTTGTAAGTTCAGGTCCCACTGCTGTACATTGGGACTAAGGTATACAAAGTGTATATTGTACCTCTAATCCTGAGACCGGAGTAGGATGCTCTGGCCACATTGGAATTGTTTACCAGAGCCAAGAAAAGAAAACAAAAACTGAAAAGCTTTGTAAAAATATGTTGCTTTGTCTAATCAGTGACATGCTGCATATTTGAGATGACTTTTGTAACAGACATGCTTACTGTGCTTGAAAGAAAACCTAAGACCACCAGATTTTAGAGTAGAGCGGCAGCTTTATTCTCATTGAAACAGAAGCTTTTTCTAAACTGTAACAAGTGACTGGGAAGATGGGCACAGTACTAAAATAAAGATGTGTTAATTCAAACATACATTTTGCCTATGTAGAAGTTATACTGACAAACTGACTGAAGCAACAAAGCTTGTAATCGAAAAAGTTACATTTCAGCTGAGTAAGACATTGTGTTCTAGGTAGTTTTTGTAATGTAAAAAGTCTGTGTACAGAGCAAACATCAGCTTTTCAACATTTAGGGTATAGGCACTATATGAACAACTGTAATCATGGACTATAGAAGTAAACCAAATAAAAGCATGTCTTGTGCACTGCAAGGGTGACTTCCATTCTGGTGACTGCTAAATAAAAGATAGAGTACTAGATAGTAGCATCATATAACTAAAACAAAAGGAAATGTACCTTCTTGAAAAAGAAAAAAAAATGTGCACTGCATAAAACAATTTAAACCCTAGTAGTAATTGCTCACAAACACACGTGGCTGATGGGCTTACAAATGGGAGACACCACTCAATCTATAAATTAACTTCATTCATACAATCTTATCATGCAAACAAATCTACATTGTAACGTGTGTTGGGTAATATATACAGGTGCTGTTTTCTGTATTTTACTGGCTTAAAATCATGATGGATTGTTTGCAATACATTAACACATTTAGAGGTACTCACCATAAAATGTACTACTCTCAAGGGGTACTTAGAGAGACTTTCATTTTGTCTGTTCAGGACCTACTTAGACTCGCCTTCCAACAATCCCCCTGTGCTCTAACCATGCCACTGAAAATACCGGGGACTTCCAGGTTTGAGGAAACATGCACACCTTAAACTCTGTCCCCTGAGGACAATGACATTATTAACCCTGTGTAAGCTCTAACATTGTCCTACATAGAGCTTACTCAAGGTTTGCCTTCTATCTCAGACAGAGGAATGGAATGTGGGGAAGGGGAGTAGAAATGGGTATGGGCTGAGAGTATGTCACTTTTGCAAAGAGGTAATTAAGTGATCCACACCAGGGGTTATTTAGTAAACATGAAAACAGTAAGGCCCCATTCCTTCTCTATGGGGCTACGCGGCCGTACGCCCCCTTACGCTCACCTCAATTGCAGGTCCGTAGGGGTGCAGGTGATCGTATTCATACGCCGCCGGAATGGATCCTGTACGCGTCCCGGCCAGAAAACCCGCACCCTTACGGACCTGCAATTGAGGTGAGCGTAGGGGGGCGTAGCCCCATAGAGAAGGACGGGGACTGCATACTAATCACACGCAGCCCGTCCTTCCCGGGAGCTACTTGGTACGGCCCCGCACGGAGCTGTACGTGCAGGCCGATTCGTGTGTGAATGGGGCTTAAAGAGTACATAAAGAAACACTTCTATAAAAGGTAACAACAATATTTTGTAATTCATAAACAGAGCTTTAGGAATCCAGGTGTCAAGACAACTTGGTATCTGCAGTGCAAGCAACCATTACCCGGCTGTTCTAAACTGGCCTCTAGAGTGTTCTGTGCAGACCAACACCTGCCATAACCTTCTAATGAGTTACATGAAAAGGAGTTAAATGCTATTCATCTACCCAGGATAACATGGACTTGTTAAAAATGGTAAATTTAGGCTTCCCTGATCAATGCTGAAAATATGGTAATCGGGCACAAAGTTCAGTTTCACAGCACTGAACCCCTTCCTTAAGGTTCCTAAAGATAGGGTATTCCGATACTTTGTATAGTAAAGATACTCTAATCACAAGGATTCCTTTTTCATCTGATGTATAATAACTGCTCAGTGCAAGTTAAAAAAAGAAAATCACTACATAGTGAAAGGCAGCTCTGGTTTATCTGTGCATCATCAGCAGAGAATAAAAGTGAAATGGACAACATTTTCCAATCTATCTGAAGAAGGTTCTGCCACAGCAAGTGTCAACCCTTACAGAGTCTGAGCAACAAGTTGTATAAAGAATAACCCTTAGTAAGGATTTTAAAAATGAATAGTTGTAATGACTCTTGCCTCCCTGTTACACATCTAATACCCAATCTAGTTCCAAATAAAATTACAGTAAAATATATCCAAAAGATGGGATAACAAACAGTATACGCAAAGTTAGATGTAAAACATGAAAGGTTTCAAAATGCATATACAAGTAGTATCAGAGTAGTAATAGCAGAGACCAATGGACTGGAGCCGATACACTTAGAACCTTCGTGATACATAGTTTTATACAACTCTAACATAAAATGTACATTTTGCATTTGCAGTCTGTGGTGTCCCTAACTACACAGTATTACAATGAGGTGCATTAGAAATACAAAAAAAAAATAGGATTAAAATAAGGACAAGTGATGGTATGAACAATTTCCCAATGCTTTCTTGTACTAAAATGTTGTGTCTTGATTTCTTCCAAGACAACAAATGTTGGTGTGTGCTAGCTAAGGGTAATATGAAGGGCCAAGTCTGTAAAGTGCTGAGCAGAATAGGGGATAAGGCACTTGTTAAATAGACTATAGCAAGGTTACTGTATAATGCTATCCTTTCTTATACAATGGCTATTTTCAGCAATGACTTCAGCTAGTATTAAATAAAAGGTAGCTAAAAAAAGATTTGTTAAAAGCAACCAATCCTCCTAATTTAGAAGAGCTGCTTGCAACAACAAGAAGAGGGTGATAGCAGCCTATCTGGAAAATCTCTGTCAGAGGGGCTGATCATTCCTTTTTTCTATATAAAGATCTAAAGTACAGTATCAATGTTGTGCAAGGATCATTTTTGGTCCCTGAGCTCAGTAAACTCATGCGAGCAAACATCTCGCAGATAGCCGACTATGGCCAAAGTAAATGTATACTTAACTAAAAGAACAACCTTTCTATACACTACAATATGTACAGTCTATGCTGCTGATGGATCATTATCCGGTCTTGTAGTCCCATAAAGAAATAATGATCAGAACATGTAACCATTTGAATATAGGTATTCCATATCAGCTTATGTCACTGAGGAAAGAATACTGATCTTCAAACTAAATGCCCCCATTCACACTTGAGCGGTTTCAGATGATTTTGAAGCACATTTTCAGGTGTTTTCAGGCTTGAGTTTTTTTTAGCCAAATGTAAAGCTAGTTACCAGGAGGAGACAGTTGTTAAGATGCAAAGGTCGTACGAAAAAATATGCATATTTTCTGGTGCAGCTATTAAAGTCCAAAATCATGCAATTATGCCCGAAAAAGCTCATGCACTTTTTTTGAGCTCCAAGTGACACAACAGGGGCAACATTGAAACTAATGAGATTGCTTATGTTGTGCGTTGGGAAACATGACAAAACACTCCGGTGTGAATGGGGACTAATGGATGCCTTTGCCTAAAAACTAAAAAAAAAGCACACATATTTGCTCATGTTTTTCTATCCTCCACTGTAGTTGTAAAAGTAAAAATACAGAGGTAAAATAATTTGACTAACATCATAGAATCTTGTAGAGCTGCAACAGTTAATCGATTTAGTCGATTAAAATCGACGATTGAAAACGTTGGCAACGTTTTCGACCGCCGATTATGTATAATGTACTATATTGCACACCACACTTTTTTTTTACTTCCACCGCGCCAAGCTTGCTCCCGTGATGGACTACAATCTTAACACCATCTAGTCGTCAATCACTGGAGCCTTTTTTTTTTATTATCCGATTAATCGAACTTAATAATCGGCCAACTAATCGATTATGAAAATAATCGTTAGCTGCAGCCCTAGAATCTTGACGTTCACATCTTTTTCAGACCGCACACTCACTCATGCATACTTTGTCACTTTTTCCAAATATCTTATTTGTTCAATCTACAAGTGAGTCTGTTTTAAAATGACCTTGTAGTTGGAATCCTGAACCTCTGAGATGAAGCAGTCCATTGTTATCATTTATCTAGTGCCTTATAGCTGTCACAGTATCAAAATTGCACAGGAATAACAAGTCATTACACGGACTCATTAAACCTAATGGAAGGAACAGAAACACTGCTTTCTACAATACCGCATACTGTGAGCTGCAGCATTCTGTATGATACACATTAAAGACATTTAGTCCTTCTTTGTGTCCTTGTTTTTGCTGGGTGGACCCTGAATGCTGTTCCACACCTCAGTGTACAGCAGCGTACCCAAAAACACAAATATTGTTCCAATCCAGTGCCACGCAGTAAAAGGATTCTTAAAATACAAGATGGAGAAGATGAGGCTGAGGAATTTTCGTAGTGTAACAACCAGGGTAACTGTGAGCGAGGGACACTCTGTAGTAAGGGAAAATACTCCTCTGATGCACACATATCTTGTGAAATATGTTAAGGCAAAAAGAGCTACATAGAGAAAAACAGATTAATGAGGAACTTACTGTACACAGTTTTACAGCCACCAAATCTGAGGATTGCCAAGCTGCAATATATTCAATTTTTGTTCTTGGACTTGTTTAGTGCTACACTTTAATGACGTGGAAGAGTTAAACATTTGCACCAAGAGAAGATCCAGTAAAGCACAACCACTGCATTTGTAATGAGCAAATATGGGGTCATTTGTTTCGTTTGGATGTTAAGATTCCTTTTTTTTTTAATATGGTTGGAAATAAATATCATCACCCAAATGGAATTTCGGACAGCTTGTCTACTATTAATAGCCAGTCTTCCGAAATAAAGAATTGTACATGATAATGACAACCGACCGTCTGAAGTTCCGATTCGATTCGACATAACGAATAAATTATTTAGTCGAAATAACGAATCATTCTTATGTAACAAATACGACTAAACAAAATGTATTTGCTTGACGGATAGAAATGGAACACATTTTGTGGCGGCGCACGTGCCTAATATACACGCACAAAGTTTTTTTAAACATTAAAGGTTATTTAGCCAAAGCAATTCTACATTCCCTAGCATTACGTATTATCATTTCCAGGTATTATTTTTAGTACCATTAGTGCACCATCAGTTGATATTAGAGAGAAAGCAGCCCCAACTGTATATAACAAGGATATCTGAACTTGAACTAAGAAAGTCTGAAGTGGCTTCTCATATCCCTACAATGCATCACTGTAAGGGGTTTACATATATCAACATAATATATGTAAATATTTGCATTGTGACCACACATATACCACAGACATTAACAGTGGCAATGAGCATGTGCCTGGGAATGCTTTCCTCACAATCTTCAAACAATGATATAAAAGGGGATTATAATGAAAATACAGAGAAGTGTAGAACATATTTGCAGCAAGGATACTGTGTAATGATGTTCATGAGCAAATAAAACCACATGATTGGCATCTGGATTCCGAGTAGAGGCAGCTGGAAGGGCTCTGTAATATAACAAACGGAGACAAATCAGTATCGCAGATAATGGTATCAAGACATTTACCTCAGTCAAAATCACAGAAAAACAAAGCCGTTACACATATAAAACCTTAATCCAAGTAAGATTGTGACCATCCGCAATGCCTATGCCAACTTTACCAAGCCTACAGCAGGACAGAAATGTATGCCTCTCTATTGTCCATACAGTATTTATGAAAACAATAGTGAGTTTAAACATCCTTGCTAGTGCGCCTGCCATGCCTAAACTGTACCAGTTGCTGTCGTGCTTTAATAGAAGCTGGAGTAAACCACAGGAGAGAGATGCAAGTGCGCACTCTTTAAAAGGAGAACTATGGGGGTCAGTGTTTTTCCCCATAGTTCTCCTTAGGGTAACGGGAGGACACAAACTAGCGTCCTCCCGTTACCATAAGCTCTGTATACCGCGAGCAGTAGCTACATCGATGTCGAGATCCGCCCAGCTGCGTGAGTGACAGCTGGCTCTGCCTATCTAGAGGCAGAGCCAGCTGTACCCGCCCCCTCCCCCGTTTGTTCCGCCAGTCAGCGCTGGTGGATCGGAGCGGGGAGTCCAGCCCCTCCCCTGTCAGGGCAGAGAGCCGTGACAGGATCGAGAGGTGAGCGAACGCCGGTATGTGTTCGCTCACCTCCCGATCTACTGAGCCGACCTGTGACAGTCTCATTGTCACAGGTCGGCTAGAACTATGAGGTGAGTGAAAAGCACTCACCTCATAGTTCTCCTTTAACATAAACCTGTGCTTTGCCTACTCCACTCCTGCCCCTCTGTCAGCAACAAACACACAGCTGTACTTCACAATGTGTTAATTTGTGCAAGACTTTTCTGTATAAAAAAACGTTCATTGTTTTAATTCAGTGGGCAAGATAGCTGGGGTTTAGTGCACAGGGGTGCCTTGAGGTGAAGCCTAATCTAAATAAAGCAACTATTACAGAAAGTATATTGGTGGTTTATGAGGGCTTATGTAGGGCAAATGTACATTTGTATTGCACAAAAATGCCTTCAATAAGACTACACATTGGAGATAGTGTGGCGTGAAGAGGAAGAGCATGATAGTATGCATTTGGTAGATAAGACAACAAATAAGAATACTTATAAACACAAGGTGTGCAATATAGCATTTCAAAGATGTGTTTTTAGAGATATATTAGCTGGGTATCTGCACAGTAGACACATGCATAATAAATCATCAGACTTACCGCTCTGAGTAAAGAGAACTGCATGGTTATATATGTCAGGTGCTAGAAGAAGGAATCCTGGCAGCGGCAATGCATGCTGGCAGAGTGAAGGGAAAGGTGAAATTGTTAAGTAGATTTAGGATATAAAAATTAATGAAATGCTACAAATATAGCAATTTAGCTTAAAAACACATAATTGTGAGTAAATGAGACACAGAGTATGGACAAAGACTTACTAGGTCAATAATTCATACAGCTCTGGCCTTCACATCAAATATAGGTAAACCTTCATTTTTTTTTTTCTTTTTATTATTAGGAGGACCAGAGCTACTTGAATTCACTATTTTTCTTTTCTTCTTTAAGCTTTTTAATTCCCTTGTTCTCTAGTTGTCCTCAAAATGCTAGCCTGCCCCCGTGCAGGTGTCTCCATCAGTTGTAGGTCCCTAGGCATACACAGCTTGTGTCAAGCCACGCCCCTGCTCTCACAGTGTGACTGACAGCAGAAGGAACCCATCTCTCCTCTGCCCTCACTACCCTCCCCCAAGACCAAGAAGTACAGGGAACACTATGCATCTTCCTGGTCCCGGCGGTGGACACATGAGACTGCAGGTAAGTGGGGGGCCTCTGTTCACACCAGCGCAGTCCATTAGGTATCAAACTATAAAAATACTGCTCGTCTCATTTTCTCTGGTCTGGAATGCACTGGAACGCATGGAAACTAATCAAAACCGCATACAAATGCATGCAAACGCACTGGAACGCACCTGAAAGCCCATTTTAAGCTTTAAAAAAAAACGCTCCAGAACACGGCAAAACACAATGCACCGTGTTCCATATCTGGTCCGAAAAAAGTTGTGAACCTGGCGTTCCAAACTTTGCAGACTAGAAAAAAATGAGACAAGCAGTATTTTTTTGTCTGGTCCGGAATGGACTGCGCTGGTGTGAACAGAGCCATATGGATACATTGGGATGCTTTTTCGGCCCGGGAACAAACTGTTCTGGTCTGCACATGATCCGGACATGGTGTGAACAAGCCCTAAAATCACAAGAGAAAGGCGCTAGTTGGTGATTCAGACAACCAATGTCCATCCATATCATATCAGCAGTACATTGACTCATCCTACAATATTGAAACCGCTTGACCTTAATGGTTTTTATGTAACAATGATAAATGCGACCCCCCACCTTGTTCTCAAACCAGCAGAAGCAAACTAATCTTTTGTCTCATCAATGTATGTTTTGTGCCAATAGCTGCAGATTTACCAGCTTACAGGCTTGGATGATCCAATACCTGGGTCCCTTCTAGATGTGCTAGCCAATAAGATTGAATACATTTGCCAAAATAACTTTACTTCTTTATGTAGATTAGTTTTTCTATTAAATGCCACACTTGCTCTAGCAATCCAAAGTACATGTAGAAATACTTACATTATAAAATAATGCTTCTTTAGAATGTTTTCCATATTCCTTATAGAGTGTCTCCTGAAAGATTCCCATCCTGGCTGACACCACAAGGGCAAAGGTCAAAGCAGCAATACCTGCGAGACACAGCAGAAACATATTCATCAAGGCAAAGCCAAAAATACCTCCATTATCTCACTATTCTAACAACCATGCATGCTTTACTAAGTGACATCACTTACTAAATGTTACTTAAGCCATCAAAAAAGAATCTTAATAGGGTGTTTAATGTGATGTTTTAAACCTAAATGACAGTTCTATTGCTATGATCTACTTTCCTTCCACCTCATTTACATTTCAAATGCCATAAGCATAAAAGAGATGTTTTCCAGGCACACGTCAAGTGTTCTTAGTGGAAAGAATGGCTCTGAATCTTAATTCTGATTTTCATATATACCGAGGCACCCACAGACCAATTGGCTGTGGGATTTCTTTTTAAAGGGATCACAATACAATACAGGGATCACAATACAAGTTTCTAGAGGCTTTAAATCAATGATAAGATTGGTGAAAAATAAAATTGACATTTGAAGTATCCCGATAGAAAAATGCTAATTGTCATGCAAAGATCTTTGCCTTTTCTTAAAAATGTGCATGTGATGTATGGAAGCTTCCTGGAACAAACTGTCAGGCAGTTAAAAGCAAGGTATACATTAAACACCATGAGCCATATGATCCACAAATGCAATGACATGTGACAAAGATATTATGGACACTCAGAGCACTCAGTTAGAGCGCCACTTTAACTTATATCAACCTTTAGCACACTTCAGTTTAACTTGTATATTATCTCTCTTTGTATCCTTGGTTTGGGAACTTGTGGTTTGTTTAGGCTACATCTTGCCAATATTAATGATATTGTGCCAAGGACACAACTTTCATTTTAAAACAATTTGCACATGATGTTGATTTCACAATATATCTAACACATATTTTAATGAGTAGTTAACGCCTAGAATACATTATTAATAATGATGTCAATAAATATCAGTTGTGTATCCTAATAAAGTAGAAACTCCTATACAGACGCACGTGTGTCCACGTCAGTTTCCCTCGCATTATGCTATATGGGTGCACCTTAACCTTTTTCTTCTAAGATGGGTGTGGTATTGAATTAAATTCTGCCTAGGACACACGGAAATATAATTTAGATATTCAAGTTACAGCAAGTCTTTTTATTCACCAAGAAATAGTGATCACATATTTTTTCAGGATATAATGAGCTACAGGATTCAACCAATTATAAAAACAAGTCCATACTCTGCTTAATGAGACAAAAACTCCAACCCCAACATTTCCCTTTCTCCTTCAAGGAAATCCCACTGCCTATACCTTTCACTATGATAGGTGGAGATTCAGCCTACTTGTGCTATGGACTAGATATGGCAAAAAGCTGGTAAGAATACACTGGCTAAAATGACAAGTGACGCTCAGTGGTCATTTTGACAGCAAATTTCGATTTCATTTTAGTCAGTCTTTTTAATAAAATGCTATTTAGTTTTAGTCATATTTTAGTTATGTGAATTGTTTTAGTCGACTAAATCTACAGTAGAAAAAAATTCTAGTGGGTTTAGTTAAAGAGTCATTTAAGAATTTCTCTAAAATTTCCAATCTCATGATATACTCCTGGAGTAAACATCTGTTAACGTGTTTTTACTTATGGTATTAAGGTTTGAACGTGCGATACAGACAAATTACGGACAGTTTTTAAGGAACCGACTTGAAATTCGCAGCGTGTGGTCCTGTCGGTACCCTTCAGCTGATGGAAGGAGCCTGCCGGAAATAATTTCGAACGATCAGAGCAGGCAGCCAATGAGCTGCCCGATCTGGTCGGGTATTCTGACAGGTGCCAGCAGCCGCTGTATGTAAACAGTGGGGATTCCTCAACCAACACGCTGTTAATGGGAAAATTGGGTCTATCTTTTTTTTGTTCAGCCCGAGGCTTGAACGACAAAAATAGATCAGTGTATAGCCATCCTTAAGTGTTGTGATATATAACATGTCTTTATTTAGCTTAAAATTGAAATAAATCAAGTCTTATAAAGAAAAAATAATATTGGTTATTTTCAACAAAAGACCAATAATTAGTAGGGATGCACCGATATATCGGCCGAAAATGGCACTTTTGGCTAAATGCCGAAAGTGCCATTTTCCTGCCGATACATCGGCGCGTCCGTGATTTCTTTCCTCCCCGCTGGGCGCTGCTCTGTGTCCCAGCGGGGAGGAGAGAAAGTGACAGCCGGCCAAGCGCTGCGTGAGGAGAGCGCTGTGAGCGGCCGGTATCTCTCCTCCCACACCGCTCGGCCGCCTATCACAGTCCGGCAGAGCGGTGTGGGGGGCGGAGACATCGCTGTCACGGAGGCTGGGCTCTCCACTCGCTCAGCCTCCTGTGACAGCGTGCCAGAGAGGAGAGCGAGAGCAAACACTCGGTGATCAGTGATCGCTGAGTGTTTGTACATAATTGAGGACATGGTATAGTTAATATATCCTCAATTATGAATGAATGGGAGTGATCTACATCACCTCCTGTTCATTCATAATTGTGCTTATAGTAAACAAACAATGTTCTCATGTTATGAATGAACAGGAACACTCATAGAGAATTCCTGTTCATTGATAACAGGGGACACAGAAAAAGAGAGTTTCAGGACTCTCAAACATTGAGAACATTTTCGGTATCGGTTTCAGCCTGACAATTTTTTCTATTTCGGTTTTTAAATTTCTATTTTGGTGCACCTCTAATAATTAGATATGCGTTGTAGATATTATCTTTATTATAACAACTTCCATTGCCATTCTTCATTCTTTTAAGCAGAAGTGCAACTCTAAAATATTGCAATGAAAAGCTATAATGGGTGTAATGAAATTGCACATATTACTTATTAGCCGTCCATTCAGCATGGAACCGGAAGTCCAAAGAGATTAGTTCTAATTAGCTTTTTTCCCCAAATCGTCTCTCTCCCTAACATTTTAGTCTAGTTCTAGTTAGTCGACTTAAATGTCAATATATTTTTGTTATACTTTCAGTGATCATAACTTAGTTTTTATTTAGTTTTAGTCACGGAGAAAATTTTGTTGACCAAAGCTATGACTAACATTATTAGTCAACGAAATTAACACTGGCGACACTGTTGTCACTGCACTGTAGCAACCTAACGACCTTTCTACTCAGGTGCATTACCTTAACGCACATGCCATATGTTGTGTCTTGATGCGCATTGCATTTTAGCAAAACAGCACATCAAAAAGCAAGGTAGTATGTTACCATGCACTGAGACACTCTGCAATACATGCGCTTTCCCTTAGTGGTTTCAGAAATGAATGGCACCAGTAGGTGTATGGTGCATGCTTGCTTTGTGGTAATGTGCAAATGCTGTAAATGGGTCTTTAGGGGAAGTGCATTTCATTTGAATGCGTCACCTAATACACTAAAAAGGACATGAAATCATACCAGCTCCCTTTTTTTGGTATCACAGTGTACTGCTATGTATGGCAGTGCATTAGTTTGTTTTAATGAAGGTGTGATTTGAAGATGCGTTGAGATGCCATTCAATATGAATGGCACTGTAGTGCACCAATACACACAACGTTGCCACAGCACAATGGTTTGAATGAGACCTTCTAGTGTAGCAGCCTGTATAAGGTTGCTTCAGTGATGCAACAACATATCTTCACTTGTTATTTTAGCCAGCGTATTTCCGAGTGTAATTTGGCAATATCCAAATCATATCACAAGTAGTATAAATCTCCACATTCCGGTTTAAGCATTGCCAGGTTGACAATTTATTGTCTAAGGTAAAAAAAGTCAATTACCTAAAAGCCACCAGAGAAAAGTTACAAATCCCTCGTCGTCATTGGATGCCGAGTGAGAAGCCTGCAGAATGAATAAAATGCATAGAGCTTAGATTAAGTAGAACGACCAAACTAAGCAGTACACAAAATATGACATGCACTTTTTTTTATAACAATGAAAAAAAAAAAAAAAGCTAGTTGTAAAAAGTATGAATTTCCCTCATCAGCAGTATTTTTGCCTTCAGCACTATCAACTTATATTATTTTATAACCCAATTACTATTTAAATGTCAAGCCAATAAAAAAGTGCTATATTAGTTGTAGGAGAGGAGTAGGTTGAGTGCGACCCTAGCGACCGAGCTGCATCGACCATTCACAGATTCCTTGATATGGACTTTGGAGCAGAGGCTACTTTACAACACACACACAGGGACCATGGGGAACAAAAGTAGCCCCCCTCCAGAAGGAAGGAGAGTGTCATCATCCATTCAGGCCTTGTTCCCACCAAGCGTGTTCCAGGAGCAGAGCAGTTACAGAACGGATCACAACTGCGTCCAATGTATTCCAATTGTATTTTGGGCTCTAGTACACAACGCAACGTTCAGTTCCAAAGCATGTAAAAAAAACTGCAGCAAGCCCTATTTTTCCTGCTCTGGAACGCATGCAAACACATCAAAAATGCATGCGAACGCACTGAAAGCCCATTTTAAACTAAAACAAAAAAAATAAAAAATGTTTTACCAAAAACGGCCCGGAACGCATCAAAAACGTGGCAAAAAACGTGGCATAACACACTGCACTGCGTGTGCAGAAACTCATGCCGATCCGGTCTGCATTTGCTGTGAACAAGCCCTCAGAGATGATTTGAGGATTTACAGCCCAATGATACACAAATCAGATACATTTGTGTTAATAGTTAGGGCACCTAAATGCGTTTTTAAGATTAAACACCTGAGTTTAGTGTCACTTTAAATACAACAACAAACTATAGTACTCTCCTGATCCCCTCAGCCTACAAACCTATGGTCTTGATGGGAAGAATTATACAAAAATAAAGACAAATTTAGAAGACTACAAGAATGTGGTTTAAATGTCTACAATGTGTCTGATTTGTATTGTGCAGAAAAACAATAAAAAATATTTTAAAAGGAGAATTATGAGGCGAGTGATTTCCACTCAGCCTCATAATCTGAGCCGACCTGTGACAATGAAACTGTCACAGGTCGGCTCAGTAGATCGGGTAGTGAGCAAACACATACCGGCGCTCGCTCGCTTCTCGATCCTGTGCCGGCAGAGAGCCGTGACAGGGGATGGACTGGATTCCCCCCTCCACGCTCCGATCCTCCAGCGCTGACTGGCGGAACGGACGGGGGCGGGTACAGCTGGCTCTGCCTCTAGATAGGCAGAGCCAGCTGTCACTCGCGCAGCTTGGTGGATCCAGACATAATTGTCGGGATATGTTCCGGCTGCGACGTCTCAGTATACCGCGAGCTACAGCTCGCGGTATACTGAGCTAAGGGTGACGGGAGGACGCTAGTTTGTGTCCTCCCGTTACCCTAAGGAGAACTATGGGGAAAAGCCCTAACCCCTTAGGTTCTCCTTTAAAGGTAAAGAAGTAACGAGAGAAGTATGTGAGCTACATTCTGACCTTCTACTGAAAATGTAAGATGCCCGGCTGTCAGCGTCAACAATTTCAGCCCCTGACCCAAAACACAGCACGCAGATCAGGAATTCTGACTCCACTTGCTGCATGCTGTTCTTGGCTAATGAAGCCAGAGGATCAGTCTGATAGCCAGAATACCTTCATTTGCAGAAGGATGTCAGCAATGGAATTCTACATATTTCTTCCAGAACAATATTCCTATAAAAGCATATTCAACTTTAATTATAAAAACCTTTTCTAAATCTTGTGGTCTAGAAAGACTGAATTGTACTTGACACTGGCAAATTGGGATACAACCACAGTCATCCACATAGCCATTTACGCTTTTGCATTTCCAAAAAATACACTTAGATGTGCCTTTTAGTACATGTTTGTTTGCTTTTTAATGCGTGTGTGTGTAAAAAATGCACCTCACCATGTTAAAAGTATTAACAAACATACATGTTTCAGACTTATCTTCAACTAATAAAATCTGTAGTATGTTGCAGGGGCATGCTTCAATATACCAAATGCTTGGTACTAGAGATTGGTAAAGAGCCAAGAAAGCTTACCACTTGCTTTGCAGACATCAGTGTGCAAATAAAAATTCCAAAAGAGACTAGCCCAATTGACAAGTATTTGGAAATGCTGTACCTGGAAAATAAGAATCAAATGCATTTGAAGTAGTTATGGATGGAGGCAATGCAGCTATCGGATTACATTAGACATATTGGGACTTGTATATCTCTAAATAGACCATTCACCCCATTTGAGAAACTTTGCTTGAAGGAAACAAACATTGAACATGCACTATCGGTGGTCTATGGTCTATTGAGAGAAGGAGGAAGCTAAAGGACATACAAAGTATATGAAGAGATGGGAACAAGACCTGAGGAGAGAGATTTCAGAGAAGGATTGGGGAAGTATATTTAGCAGGGATCCGATGAGAAATGGAGCGCTGCAGCCGGTGGGGGGGGATTCCGTGAGAAAAGGGCGGGCGGATGCGGGGGGGGGGGGGGTCAGCAGAAGGAGCTGTCATCCAGGATGGCCAAGTGGTGAGAAGAGAGAGCCGGCTTTCTTTCCTCACCGCTCGGACATCCTGAAATGACAGCGCTCCCTCCTCGACTCAGCAGCTCATGTGGATCCCAGACAGCTGTGTTCTAGAACCGCTGGCTTTCAGAAAAAAAGATTAAGTACTTCCTCCCCAGATTTATTCCAACAACTGCATTGGGTTGTTGAAGATACCCGACGCTGGCACCGCCCGTTGTGGACAATGTACGAAAGATGGTGTCTAGGAGCTCCCGGTCTAGGAGGGGGGGATCTCCATAATCTACGCGGCTCAGCTTGGCCCATTCACTAAATTGTCCTATATGGATGCTTGGGAAACTGAGTTAGGGGAAGTTCTCTCTACAGATGAATGGAAACAGTGTACCATGAGATTAACTATGGGGTTGCTTAATGTTTCCCTATTAGAAGCCAACTACAAAGTCTTCTCTAGATGGCACCTGGTACCAGCAAGGATAGCCAGCATGTTTTCAGGGTCCATTCCTTTATGTTTTAGAAGATGTAATCAGCAGGGCACGATGATCCATGTCTAGTGGCAATGCCCAAAATTGCGTTCCTTCTGGAACCGCTTTTTTGCGTTGCTTTCAAGGATCTTCTAGGTGCATGTTCCAAGAGACCCCCAGCATCGGCTATTGAATAAACCAGTTATGGGGATCTCAAAGGCGCAGGGCAAACTATTATCTTTCTTTTTCCTAGCAGCCAAGACATCAATAGCTCAGTACTGGAAAGCCGAAGGGTCCCATTCTCAATGGTACTATCTAAATTAAATTGGATCATGACACATGAGAAGCTGTATAGCATCTTACAGGATAGATACCTACATTTCCAAGCGGTATAGGACCCATGGCTGTCATATCTAGGAATTCTGAACTCTCCTCGCACGTCGTCAGCCAACCCAGGTTAAGTACTGACTATGAAATCCGGAGCTCAGGAGTCTCTATCCCTCTATTCTTTTTTTCTTCCCTTTCTCTTCTATCCTTCCTCCTATAAACCCATGTTTCCGTTTTGGACCCTTGGTGTGCGGTGTGAACGAGCCCACCAAGGGAATTTATCATATGTAATCTCAGTATTTAATAATGGTATCCCTAATGATAAAATTGAAATTACCATTACATTACCCCACCGATAGGAAATGGATGTTTATTAGTCAGAATGATGTGCAGCCAACAAGATCAGAACGGCATGCACTAGAGTTAAGGGGGGGAGAGGGGATACAGTGCTGAGATCATAGGCTTATTTGATATGTTACTGAGCTACATATGACATGTGAATGTAGCAAACTGTTTTTTGTATAAGATGGAAACTAATAAAAACTTTGAAATACAACAACTGCATTGGATGTTCTGGATGTTCTGAATGACATCTGCATTTACTGTGTGAGCGTCAAATGCTTTTGAAACCAAATGCAATGTCAGTCAGAATTTAGCAATCACAAATTTGTGAAAGAGTACGCATTTTCAGTGCAGTTTCACATGTACTTTACTACACCACAAATGTGAACAGAAGCCAGGCTTGAGAACAGCTACAAGTGAGAGAAGTGTGGAGTCATTCTTTGTGAATCAGGCAGGGACAGATTAAACAGCTCACTCCCATCTAACTGCGCAGCTTCTGAGATGTGACATTGTCAATGCCTATATTATTGGTCGGGCCGGATGTGCTGTATGGGACACTGAATTTACAGAGATGCACCCACATACCTCTTATGTAGAATCAGGATACCCAGGACCATGTTTGCTATCAATGATCCCTGGAAAAAAAAAGGTTGTTGAACCATTATGAACAGCTTAGACAGAGCTACACAATAGCAGACGGTTTCTATAATTAATAAAACAGTCACTTAATTAAATTTGTTTTAAAAAGCTCAGGATTAGCTGAACAGTGTGTAGTAGATAATATTCAATAAGGGCCCAGGATATGTGTATTCTGTAAGCTAATTCATAAAAAAAAAAGGGTGGTAAGCAGAATCACACTTGTTCTAAAATACCAGCTTTACACGAAAGACAAAAAAGTATATGCACACTGGGAATATGATTGTAAAAGTCACAAATTATGCCAAACACTAAGGCTGGGTTCACACCTAGGCGTATAGAAAATGCGCGTTTGTCGCGTGTTTCGGAGGGCTACCTGGCTGTATCCCAATGGATACACGCGGCAAATACGCCCCAAAGAAGCTCCTGTACTTCTTTGGGCGTAGGGCGTTTTGCAGCGTGTTCCTACGTGCTGTAAAACGCCCAGGTGGGAAACATGCCCATAGGCAATTATTGGTTTTCACATGTTGAGCGTTTTACAGCACGTAGGAACGCGCTGTAAAACGCCCAGGTGTGAACCAGGCCTAAAGGGTGTATTTAAACAATTTGCAGAGCCATTTGTCATATGAAACTGCATAAACATTTGTTCTGTGCGAATGAAGGCAATAATGAATGCAGTCAGAAAATGTATTTCCAGGTAAAAATGTAATATAAAGGCAATTTCTGCATTATGGCCAGTAGTTGGAGCTGAGGAGAATAGGGAAGTAGTATTTATTTCCCATGCTGCTCAGCTCCATCTACTGGCCATAACCTGGTATTTTCTGATATTACATTCGACCTGAAAAGAAAATATGCTAATATTCATTTTTGCCTCCATTCACACAGAACAAATGTAAGTGCAATTTCATGGGACGAATGGCTCTGAGAATTGTTTATAAATACACACTTATGAATGCAACCATTCACTTTTTTTGTATTTAAAAGGTGTTGATATTTTAGATTTAGCTTAAAGTGCAGCCTTGAATGTGATGTGTGTGAGTTTTCTTTTTTCAGCCTTCTTCCCTGTGTCACCTGGCAGTCCTGCCAGTAACACAATTCCTATCCTAGGATGACAGTGCCAATTCCCTGTACTGTATCCATGGAGGAGCAGTATTGCCAGCCTCAGTTGCTCTCCTGATTTGGCCTACAGAACACCTCCCATTCTCCCCCATCTCCATAACAGGAGGGGGAAGGTGTTCTGTAGTCTGCATATGAGAAATGGATTTAACTGCAACAGAGGCAGACGGCACAGGAAACTAGAAGCTCACTGGATTTCTGGCAGGATTAACATGCATTGTTCTGTACTGCATTTTAAAGAAGTAAAAGATGCATAAATGTCCATGTAACAGAAAGATATTCTGAATATGTTTTTTTTTTTTGCCCAGATGTAAACGTTTATTTTCACCTGAAGGGAAATGTAATAAAAAGGTGCAGGTGTCGTTCTACTCACCGATCTAAATATCATGTGTAGTGGCATTGAAATATTGAGGTTGAGTGCATAATTATTCACCACGCTGACTGTAAAAAACATAGCCACCATGATAAAATAATACCTTAAAGAAGAAAAGAAGAATAAGTCAAGTTTGATTCTACAGCTCCTAAAATTAAGAGGCCGTTGTGTTCAGGACTCACAAATCCACTATACCTTAATGGTATGGCAGGACGCTTTCTTCCAAAGTCTGCCTGAAAGATAAAGCCTTCTACTGCTATTAATAAAAACTGTGCAAACGTCACTATATTCCCACATCCTGGAAACTTCCTGAAAAAAAAAGAAACACATTAACAAAATACATTGCAAGACCAACTTATACTATTGTGTTGTGGTAAGGTGCACGTTACATAATGCAAACTATTGTGTGTTATCAGCAGTGCGGTACAATTCATTCTGATGTGGTGCTGCACAACAATGCACTATGGCGCACCGCTAAGAATGCTGCAAGCACCTTTTTGGCGTGTTTAGATGCATTAGGCAGCCTATTTAAATGAACAGGCTGCCTAACCGTAAAACATGTTAAAGAGCAGCATAACGCACCGCAATAGTGTGAATAGGCCCTAAAAGAAATATAAAATGATGGCAATATATAACACTGCACACAGCAATACAACCTTTTTGCAGCATTTCATGTATTCATTCAAATGTCTATGACTGTATAAGGTAGGGACAAAGAATACACGGACATAGATAATAAAGCAAACAAAGACTTGTTTGTCATTAACTAGGTTATCTATAGGTCTGAATTAATGTGTGCAAATGACTGCCCTACTAAGATAACATCACAATCAGCTCCGTCTATGGCAGCTTTTGTCCATGCTTTGCTTCACCAACATTAGACTTGGCAAGGATCATTTCTATAAGAAATATACAGAGACATAACTCACCCAAGATGCTGAATGTCATAAGCTCCAAGCCGCCAAAATTACAGCAATTTGGACATTGTCAAACGTTTGTAGTGGACAGAGCTTGCATGATATGGTCAAAGTTAGAAGTGGTCCACATGTCTGTGGACTCACCACTGGGAGGAATTACTCTGAACCAGTGCAAATAGAATGTGGAGCAGTTGTCCATAGTAACCAATTAGCTTCTCTCTTTAATTTGTTCACTTAAGCTTAGAACATGAAAGATAGAAGCTCAATAGTTGCCATGGGCAACTGCACTAGATTTTGTAAATTCCCTTCATTTTGTCTGCAGACTTTCAGGCCTGAAGAACTTCTCACATGCCATGCTGGAACCTCTGAGCACCACAATGGTAAGAAGTCTGTAGACAGCTTATTGCTGTGGTCAAAGTCACCGAATATTTGCAGACATTAAGCTCTAGAAACTCATGCCCACAGAAACAGGATCATGAAGAAGAATAAGGCCTCGTTCACACGGGTGTTCCAGCATTCCTGCAGCAGGAACCTACGGATTCCTGTGGCAGGAATGTCAGGTGTCTCGTTTAGATGCGGCCGTTGCACCAATTCAAGTTAATGACCAGGTGACAGCGGACGCACCATACCACATGTAATCGTATATGACACGATTACATGCAGTTAAGAATAGATCACTGTCGCTGGACACAAGATAGATGTGTCCAGCGACAGTAATCTATTTCAAATCGCATGTATTATATATGCTTTCATGCGGACTGCCGCTTCCACATGCGGCCGCTGTCACCTGGTCATTACCTTGAACAGGAGCAGAGGCCGCATCTACACGGGATACCTGGCATTCCTTTCACAGGAATCCTTAGGCTCCTGCTGTAGGAATGCCAGAATGCTCAGTGTGAACGAGGCCTTATTCTTCATGATCCTGTTTCTGTGGACGGCATCTAAACAGGACACCTGAGGTTCCTGCTGCAGGAATTCCAAATTGCCCAGTGTGACTGGGGCCTAAAAACAGGTTGATGTGCCTGTGAACACAGTACTGTACTAATAAATCTGCAAAAAGTCTTATTCTAGCAGATTGGTAGACAGGAAAATATTCCCTTATTATCCATAGATCCAGCAAAAGGGTCCTCCTATGTAAAAAATAAGCACACCTTAAAACAAAGTGCATTTATTTTCTCCCCCTCCCCAAATATATACTTACTTTGATCTGACGCCTGCAGCCTCCAGAGAGTGTTTACATCCTGCATCACAAGTCCTCTCTAGAATTCTGTAGACGGTGCAATCTGTGCAGTGACTCGTCTACCTCCATCAGGCCAGGAGACAAGTCCTATAAACTTTTATGGGGCTCCACTGTGCAGAGATAGCCAGCATAGAGAGAACTTGCAGCAAGGGATGTCAACAAAGACAGGAGGCCCCGGGTGTCAGATCTTGATAAATATGCATCTGTGGAGGGGAAGGAGGGTTTTGTCTGAAAGTATTCTTAATCTTTACAGTGTATGTCCAGATAAAACCTTTTTTTTTTTTATTTATGAAGGATTAAAATTGCTATCAGGTTTTTACTGACATCCAGGGTTCCGTTAGAGAGATTTCCCCTCAGTTCCTAACCCTCAGGCAATGTTTAACCAGACAGGAAGTGAAGTTCACTCTTTAGAAGCAGCACAGACAGCAGTAAAGGAATCTTAGAATTCTTGTCGGATTGTTATTTCTGTCCATGTCCTTTTTGCAGATTTTCCTGTTGTCAGCAGGGCAGGAAGTCAGAGTAAACCACACTAATGGAGCCCCGGATAGCAGTAAAAACCTGACAAGGTTTCTAATCCTTCACAACTCTGTCCAAAACTAGAAAAAAAGGTTTTGGCTTGACATACATTCCATAGTATTAATCCCACCAACATTTTTTTTATTCAAAGACTGGAAAAGCTTCAGAACCTTTGTCAGGTTTCCCAGTCAGGGAGATTGGCTCATTTCCTGACCTGCTGACAGAAGTAAGGAAATATAATTGGGGCTATAGACAGGAACAGAAACATGACAGCGTTTTTAAGCCCGTCTCCTTCCTACTAATAAAAGGTGTTGTCAGTGTCTCCACAGTAGAAATTCTCAATTCCTGTCTTGCGGCATTAGAAGTGAATGGAAATGTGCCCATGGGGACTGCAAACAGTAAAAGGAAAAGCTAACAGATGTTACGATTCTTCTTCCAAACTAGACAAAATGTTCTGACTGCTGTTCTACCTACTTTACTTATTGAGTACATGTATTACTGGAATGATGGCATGCTGTACATAGTCGTATACGGGTTAAAACACCCTGTGCTAAACAAAACAGAATACGGATATTTTATTATTTTAGTAAAACGTGTTTCTAAGTGCCACCAGTCTCCTGCAGTCCCTTTGCTGCCATATTACATCTGCACTGCAGCGATAGCTTTATGACATTTCTCATAGTGGGCTTCCTGCTGGTGACAACAGTGGATCATGTGTAATGTGCATTTAAAGAAGACCCTTTATTAACCTTTGCAGTGGGGCTACCCCCACACGGTAAAGAGTAAGTGCTCATTTTCGTCTAGGTGCTAAAATTTAAAAAAGCTCTACTCACCCAAACCTCAGAGCTGACTGGCTGTCACAGCGCTCCCTCCAGCCTGTCTCCTCCTCTGCTGTATTGTGTATTGGACGTGAGATATGGCGAATGGTCCATGTGCTATGCGCTGGGCTGTTGGCCGGGGGAGATTGATGTGCATTGCGGACTGGTGTCCTCTTAACGATTGTATGGACGCCGGCGAAGGCCCCTGCGTAATGCGCGGATTTATTTGCCTGGCGTGGGTACATTTGCTTTAGGGACACAGTATCATTTCGGATACATATCTGCCTTTATGAAAGGAACAGACGTTCGTGTCTTTTTGGTGCGTCTGATCAACGCGCTGGAAATAATATGGCGTTGTCCCTGCAGATAAACTCGCATTCATGAGAACCGTAGTATAATCCTGCTGGGCATCTTTCACTGAACAATGCCTGGTAGAATTCGCTCCAGTGGCAGGAGTATATGCGCGGGTCTGGTTGGAACGGCGTTGCGGTTCCTTAGTGTAGTTATAGGCACATGGTTTTCCATTGTTAACGAGTGTGCACGGAATTCACATGCACTAGCAAATACTGCCCCTTCTATTGTCTATTGAAGTGTATACATGTGTCTCATTGGCTGACTGTTATGTAAATGTATTGAGGGAGTGGTGGCTGTTGGAGCCAGCACTTCCTGCTGTTACCCCTGTAAATAAATGGATCTCAATGCATTAGCTAGGACTATATACCGAGGATCCAACGTGACAACAGCGAGTGTCTGTTTCTTACTTGGCTGCTCGATCAAATTATACAAAGAGAGCTGAGAACTGTGCTTTTAAGCGCAGCGGATTTCTGTGCGGAGGAAGCGTATATTCATTTCTATAACACCAGTGTAGTGGAGGAGGAAGAAAGCTGGAAGGACAGTCTAAGAGCAAGCAAGCTCAGAGGATCACGCGAGTATAACTTTTTTTATTTTAGCACCTAGACGAAAACGTAACCCTTGCAATGCGGGGTAGCCCCACTGCAAGGATTGATCAGTTTTATGCCCAGAGTTCTGCTTTAAACAGCCACTTGTAGTCACCGTGGGATGTCCCATGCAACAATGCAGGAGTACAAGCGAGAGGCAGTGACAAAACAATGTCAACTTACAAGTGCCTGCACAGGAGTCACAACAGGATCACTGGGTTTGATTTTGATGAAAAGCATACTAAAGATGACTTTTTACCACCTCCCTACCACCGTATTGTAAAAACAAAAGCGGAGAGGTGGACATCTATTTCTGGAATTATGTTTTGAATCGTCATTCCAGAAATAGCTGTTGAGTGCCCGCTAATCTCTTGTGTGGCTTGGTACCTTGTGATCGCTCTGATGACTAAATCGCATCAGTCACATGGTAGAGTTTACAGTGCAGATCCCTCCCCTTCTTGCTTTTGCTGGGATTTGTAGTCCTCTATAGCCGTTGCCATTCTGCATGCATTGCTGTATATTTACACTTTCTATTTCACTATATTGCACACCACACTAACTTTTTTCTTTTTTACTTCCACCGGTGCAAGCTTGCTCCTGTGATGGACTACAACCTCAATACAAACTAATAGTCCCATCACTGGAGCCATTTTTTAAACTTTATTTTATTGTTTATCCTATTAACCGAACTTAATAATCGGCTAACTAATCGATTTTGAAAATAATCGTTAGCTGCAGCTCTACTTACAACAGAAGAACTGTAATAATCTGTGGATGGGAGAATGAACGAATGGGTCAGCAGCAGCCTCCTATACTACTAATCTTCAGCCATCCTCTGTATTGTGACCTGTATAGTAACCTTTCATCTGCCTGATCCTGCACATTAACCCCTTCATCTCCATCCTGCTACAGTATGTGTCCTGTTCATTAACCCCTTCACCTCCTGATGCCTCTGTGTATGACCTGATGTGTTGGATACTGAGCCATTATCAAAATCTTTGGTATCTTTTCCTAGTTTGATGCAAATTAAGATCACCAGCACTCGATGAATACTTGACAAGACTGGTGATCTTCATTTGCATCAAGACTTGGTATTGCACAGCGCCATCCTTGATCATCACTGCGAGCACCACCATTTGCTGTATGGTCCTAAATGCTGTAAGGAGTGCAGGGGATTAGGGATGCACCGATACCGATTCAGTTCTCGCAGATACTGAATACCGATACTGGACGTCCCATTAAGGAACCCAGGCTGCATGTCATGACTCACCATCTGGTTTCCTGATTAGCAGGGAAGCCGTCTCCATGCTCCCTCGTCACCAGGTGGAGAGCATGAAGCTGGCTTTCTGGCCAATCAGAAAACCGCTGGGCATGTAATAACTCACCGTCTGGCTTCCTGATTGGCCAACTTCCTGTACAATCAGGAAGCCGGGCAGCGAGTCATTACACACTGCCTGGCTTCTCGATAGGCCGGGAAGCTGGCGCCATGCTCCCTTGTCACTTGTAATGACTCGCTGCCCGGCTTCGTGATACCGGAAGCTCAAGTATCGGGCTAGGCATCGAAGCATTTGGGCGAGTACGAGTACTCACCCAAATACTCGGCATTGGCACGGATACCGATACTAGTATCGGTGCATCACTACAGGGGATGCATGTGGACGCTGGTATTTTTTCTTGCTAAAGCAAAAAAAAACACACCAAAAAGCAGCAGGTATTAAATACCACCAAAAGTACAAATATCAAATCAATTTTGGTACAGTTACATAATTGAGTCACTATCAAAGTATCACGGCACTGAAAACTGGCCTGGTAATGATGTGGGGGGGCTTGGGTGCACAAAACTGTCACTTCCACCCCGCTCCCGGCCAATCAGCTGTAATAGGGTCACTCCCGCCCCACAACTACACATCACAAAAGGGGCAGGGAATGCTCCATCACAACTGATAGGGCCTGGAGATGGGTGGAAGAGACAGTTTTGGCTCAGGTGAACTGCCGTCACTATTGGTAATAGAGGTATACCAAGGCTAGTACTGAACTGGTTCATGAAGAATATTCCAAATGAAATCTATTATGTGAATTTAGTGATAGGGTTTACAACATAGGAAACTAAATTGGTGAACATAAGGCCATGTTAGCAGTGCTAAATACAGTCCACCATCGCCTGGCTCCCAATATACATACATGATCTCAGGCGATCTGTATACATACCCAGACACAGCTCCCCCCACATCATAGCACAACATTCGGATCATACAATGTCCACACTGTCCACGTGTCAAAGATTTGCTATATGGACTCAACCACACGGATCACTGCGAAGCTCATTAACCACGTACGAGAAATGAATGAACGTACACAGCTCCCGTAATTCTAATCTCTCACCTGGCTAACAGTTCTAAAAACACCACATTGCTGCAGCAGCCACAGAACACCAGACCTACAGCCACCGCTGGGTGCATACTGGCGAATCACCCCGGTACACAACAGTCGGTTCTATACACTCCTCCGTCCCCGACTACCAGCTTCACAAGCCGCCACCAATAGCTGACGCGTCCGCTGTGCGCGCACTGCATGCTGGGAACTGTAGTCTCTTCGGGGAGCAGGTGCAGATAGCTAAGGCCGGTGTGCAGAGTATAGAGAAATACAACACCCAGCATACACCGCGGTGCCGGTTTGCAAGAATGCAGGCTCATCGGCCGAGCTTGTTATTGGCCGGTGTCCTGGAGCTAAGAAACGGAACTGAACAGTTGATGATAGAACGCTTTGTGTGTTCACCCGGCGTCGGGGATGGGAAACGATGTGGTCTTTATATGAAAGAGATCACTTATATAGAGTCATTCCCTGCACACGGCTGATGAAAACACTGATATAAAATGCGTTTTCTAGCAATACGTAGAATTACCAAAACAGAACCCTGCGAAAGAAGAGTTTTTAGAGTGCATGCAAGGCAAAACTTTGTGAACTAGAGAATGGTGACGCTGTCAGTGTGTAGACGGGCAGATTTTCATTTACTTCCTGTCCTGGAGACACTGCCGGATACCAGAGGAAATCCACCAAGCGCTGGAAAAGCGCTTTTAAATGCCCAACACAAGACACCCCATGATTTTCAATGGCCCCTGTTCACGCCTAAGCAGCAAAATGCCAGCAGGAAAACCCCCAAAAGGTACATGAGCTTCTTTGGGCAGTTAACAGCTTGTTTTTACCCCATAGACTTCAATGGAAACGCATGGCAGAAGCATGTTGCACATTTTTTTGCGCGTTTGTACAGGCGTTCGACCATTGCCCACAATGTTTCACAAGCTGCCAGTCAAAATGTGCAAAGCGCGCATAAACAATTCATCCCCACACAGCTACCTCCTCATGTATCCCTTGCCCCTCCCTTTTAGATTGTAAGCCCTCACAGATTGTAAGACCACACCTGTGGTCAGGTGCAAGACTTTAACAAATCAGAGCTTTAGTGGGCATTTTGTATTATGGAATGTACGCGGTCGAACAGACCGCGAACATCCCATAAAGTTCGGCGCTCGGCGAGCACTCGAACTGCCGATGTGCGATTCCAACTCATGTTCGAATCGAACACTCAGCCCATCCTTAGCCATAATAAACGTGCAAATAACCACACGGCTGAACACGCACATACAGAATTGCAAAAATGATGCCACCTACGTGTGAACCCAGCCTCACACAGGTGCAGAGGTCCATATAACATAAAGAACATTTGGAATGCTGCTCCAATTGTATGGTGTGTGCACAGGTATGGATGTACGTCTCTGGACACAGACTGCATTACACAAGTAAACATTCCGAGGCAAATTTATCAAAACTGGAGCAGGCAGAATCTGGAGCAGTTGCCTATAGTACGATACCGGTATTTTGGTACCGAGTACGAGTACCGATCTTTTTTTTCAGTACTCGCCGATACCAATTACCGAGTAACGGAAGTCCCATTCAGGAAGCCGGGTGGCGTGTATTAACTCGCCTGACGAGGGAGCATGGAGCCGGCCTCCCGCCAATCAGAAAGCAGGGTGTCGCGTCATTACACGGCACCTGGCTTCCTGATTGGCCGGGAAGCATCTGCACCTGCCCTCTGCTGCTGTCAATCACTAGTAGAGATCCTGATGGAGAACTTCAGGTCCCCCATACTGAAGATAGCGCTAGGTCTTACTATCGGGGTAGGTCTTACTTACTTGAAATAGCCAATAGGAATCTAGCTATGCATTCCTATGCCGGGAGCCGCTATCTAATAGCGGGGGTGTTGGGATGTCTTTAGGCGACCCCTGGCAAATCGTCATTCAACCCCGACGGGGTCGCGACCCACAGGTTGAGAACCGCTGTGCTAGGTGGTCTAATCTAATAAGAAAAAACAAAACTTGCCGCACACCTTACTGTGACTCCCCATATAAAGACGGGTGCTCGAAATGACTGCGGATGGCGCCGCCACACATAGACAAAAAGGGAGACGTCACCAGCGCTCCAACAACAATAATAACAGCAATTAGATGCTCATTTATTCACAGATGCTGTCTCCCATTGGCAAGCGCTTTCGGGCCACACAAGGTCCCCTTCGTCAGGCTCAGAGAGGTGGTCTGATCTGTCCCTACCCTATTCAAAGCCGAAACAAACTTCTGCCTTTACGCTTCAATAGTTATCTATGTCACTGCCCATAGAAGAGCTACACCAGCGTAGAGAGTGAAGGTCGGAGGCAGGATTGCTGAACTTCTTCTTCCTTTTTTGTATTATTTTTTCTTTGGGTGATGGAGTTGCTTTAAAAGAAATCCATACAGAGATATTTGGTGGATAACAATGTAAATCTGAAACTGCTAGATCACTGGCTTTTCTGCAGACACATACCTTCTAAATGACTGACCTAGATCGGGTGTGCAGATTAGCAATGTCAAGGAACAGACCGAAGTCCTTCTCTGCTGCTTTGTACATTTGTCATATATAATAATTGACGAACTTCCCTGATCAATTCCCTGATTATTTTAGCTTTGCAATTGGAGATAAAAA
>NW_017306295.1:2676088-2696700 GCF_000935625.1 Nanorana parkeri | reverse complement strand
GAGGGAAAAAAAAGAAAAGGTGGGGGGGGGGGGCACTCATCCCAATAGTTCGAGCCGACACTCCAGTTGCCACGCATCAGCTCTATAGCTCGAGAACTGAGTTGCTGAGTTCATGATCTTCTTCCCTGCAGAGACCGGTAACTGTCAGTCATCACTCCCCGCATTGATTTCCCCCTCCCTTCTCCATTCCCCCAGCACTGACTAGAGGGACAGACAGGGGAGGGGGCAGGCACAGCTAGCTCTAGAGAAGCAGAGCCAGCTGTCAATCAGGTAGTACGGTGGACCCCGACAAATTGTCAGGATCCTTTACAGCTGCAGCACGGCTCTGTGCTGTCAGCATATAGTGGGCAATAACCCGCTATATGCTTAGTTTTGGGTCACAGGAGGACATAGTAAATGTCCTCCTGTGACCTAAAAGAGAACAATGGCCAAAAAAAATTGGCCATAGTTGTCTTTTAACTTACACATACATATAAAAAAAAAGACTATATAAACATCAAATCTAATAATACAGTAAATACAATCTTACAATTGAACCCAACATTATGGTCTTCTCACCTCATCTCCCAGGTTATACTAAAAACCCTTTTTTTTAAACCAACAATTGAAAACTGAATGATGACGAACACACAATATAACAAACTGTGCATAACCCCTCTTTACTATCAGGTATAATTAAACTATTGCCCGACGAGAGAATCTGTCATCAGTGTAATAAATCTATCCCTGGTTTTAGATCTAAAGAAATATCATAGTTGAACACTTCTCCACATTCTTCAGAATGTATTCTTTTTAACAATCCCAACATTAATAAAATATGAAGAGGCAAAATTTAAATACAGTAAATGTCTAAAGACAGTGCTTCAGAATCTGACAATGTATATAAAAACCCCACTCTAACAAAATAGTATCCAAAACATATCATATACTCCTGAAAGACAACAACTAAAAATAAGGGAAGAATGGAATCTGGATCTGGATGTCCCATCAAATAAATACAAAATAAGAGATGGCTTGATACTACTATTTAGAATATCTAATTGTACTAAGTATGAGATACTTCAGTATAAAATTATGCATATATGGTATTTATTTCTGGCAGATGTAGCCAAATATGATCTAGAGACTTCCCCCGATCTGTTGGAGGAGACGTTCACACCAGGAAATCTACAAGCATATGTGGTTCACCTACCCTAAACTTAAAACATTTTGGAACATTGTTTATATTTCAGACCTACTTGGGGTGCTTCACTGCTTACTAAAGATAAACACTTTTTTTGAAATAGTTTAAATAAGGAAATCATTGTTTACCAGAAAATATTTTTAAATTCAGCTTTGATAGTGACTGATACCGAAATATTGAAGATTGGCAAACTACCTACACTCAAGAAATAGAAAGAACATATGTCTAATTACATTAAAGAGAAAAAAACTTACTATATTTAAAAGAATTATACTGAATACACAACACAAGGAAACCCTGACTTAAACAGAATACACAAATCAAGCATTCCCTTGCTTGAACAGAATACATAAACATTAGATCCCTGGCTTTAGTTGGGGATTAAAACTACTATTTCTGTGTTTGCAGATGACACCAAGTTATGTAGTGGAATAAAGTCCTTACAGGATGTCTCCAACTTACAAGCAGATCTGAATGTTCTGTGTGATTGGGCATCTATTTGGCAAATGAGGCTTAATGTTGATAAATGTAAAGTTATGCACTTGGAGGCTAAAAACATGCATGCATCATACACTCTAGGGGGGTATGTTTGGGGGAGTCAATGATGGAGAAAGATCTGGGTGTTCAGGTAGACCATAGACTCAATAACCACATGCAATGTCAAGCTGCAGTTTCTAAAGCAAGCAAAATACTTTCTTGTATTAAGAGGCGTCTAGAATCCAGAGATAGAGACATAATCCTGCCCCTGTACAAAGCATTAGTAAGGCCTCATCTGGAATATGCAGTTCAGTTTTGGGCCCCGGTTCACAAAAAGGATGTTGTGGAACTGGAGAAAGTGCAGTGGAGGGCAACTAAACTCATAAGAGGTATGGGGGAGCTCAGCTATGAGGAAAGATTAACTGACCTGAATTTGTTCTCTCTGGAGAAGAGGAGAATAAGGGGGGGGCATAATCACCATGTGGAAATACATAAATGGTCCATATAGTGAGCTTGGTGCCAAGTTTTTCACTTTAAGGTCACTGTAAAGGACAAGGGGGCACTCTTTGCGTCTGGAGGAAAAGAGGTTTAACCTTTCCATACGGAAAGGATTCTTCACAGTTAGAGCTGAGAAAATGTGGAATAGACTCCCCCAGGAGCCAGTTCTAGCTAGCTCAGTTAATTGTTTAAAACAATCTGGATGTATTCTTAAATGCACATAATATTAGTGGATATTGACTTCTTATAGGTATATTAAGCATCAGACATTGTTGTTCCAGGGAATATCCAATTGCCTTATGGGATTAGGAAGGATTTTTTTTCCCCTGTTGGAGCAAATTGAACCATGCTTTATAGGGTTTTTTTCTGCCTTCCTCTGGATCAACAGGGGGTAGCTGTGGTCATAGCTTTCTGTTTAGGTTTTGCTTTTGTTTTCATATCTCTATAGGTTGAACTTGATGGACTTGTGCCTTTTTTCAACCTGACAAACTATGTAACTAACAAAATATATGGAACATGAATCCGTAGCTTGAACAGAAAACACAAAACATTGGATCCCTGCTGAACAAAATACATGAAACATGAATCCCTGGGTTGAGCAGGGTACACAAAACATGGATCCCTGGCTTGAACAGAAAACACAAAACTTCTTCACAGTTAGAGCTGAGAAAATGTGGAATAGACTCCCCCAGGAGCCAGTTCTAGCTAGCTCAGTTAATTGTTTAAAACAATCTGGATGTATTCTTAAATGCACATAATATTAGTGGATATTGACTTCTTATAGGTATATTAAGCATCAGACATTGTTGTTCCAGGGAATATCCAATTGCCTTATGGGATTAGGAAGGATTTTTTTTCCCCTGTTGGAGCAAATTGAACCATGCTTTATAGGGTTTTTTTCTGCCTTCCTCTGGATCAACAGGGGGTAGCTGTGGTCATAGCTTTCTGTTTAGGTTTTGCTTTTGTTTTCATATCTCTATAGGTTGAACTTGATGGACTTGTGCCTTTTTTCAACCTGACAAACTATGTAACTAACAAAATATATGGAACATGAATCCGTAGCTTGAACAGAAAACACAAAACATTGGATCCCTGCTGAACAAAATACATGAAACATGAATCCCTGGGTTGAGCAGGGTACACAAAACATGGATCCCTGGCTTGAACAGAAAACACAAAACATGGATCCCTGGCTTGAACAGAAAACACAAAACATGGATCCTGGATTATAATTATTATACAGGATTTATATAGCACCAACAGTTTGCACAGCGCTTTACAATATAAGGAAGACATGACAATTACAATAAAATTCAAGACAAGATTGTAAGGAGGGCCCTGCCCATGAGGGCTTACAATCTAAAAGGGAGGGGGAAGTGATACATGAGGAGGTAGTTGTGTGGGATGAATTGTTTGAGAATGTGATGGTTGAGTGGTTAGTTTGAGGTGGGATAGGCTTCCCTGAAGAGATAAGTCTCTAGGGATCACCTAAAGGCAGTCAGAGTGGGTGACAGACGGACAGGTTGCGGTAAAGAGTTCCAGAGGATGGGAGAGACTCTAGAGAAGTCATGGAGGCAAGCAATTGAAGGAGGTGACAAGGGAGCTGGAAAGCAGGAGGTCTTTGGAAGAGTGGAGGGGACGGTTAAGGTGATACTTTGAGACAAGGTTCAAGATATAGCCGGGGACAGAGTTGTGGATGGCTTTGTAAGTAGATGTTAATATTTTGAATTGTATTCGTGCAAGTGGAAGCCAGTGGAGGGATCGGCAGAGGGGGGTTGCAGACACTGAGCGGTTGGTTCGGTGAATGAGTCTAGCAGCAACATTCATGATAGACTGATGGGGGATAGCCTGGGCAGAGGTAGGCCAATGAGGAGGGAGCTGTAATACGAGAGATAACAAGCGAGTGGATGAGTAGTTTGTCGGTTTCATTGGTGAGGAAGGGACATATTTTGGAGATGTTACAAAGGTGAAGGCGGCAGGATTTGGATAGGGATTGGATGTGGGGCAAAAAGGTGAAGTCTGAGTCCAGGATGACACCTAGCACCTTGGCATTGGGAGAGGGCTATAATACACAAAACATGGAATCCCTGGCTTGAACAGAATACATAGTAATCCTTTTTAATCATTCCTTCCTTAAAATATACTATTTAACCCTCTCAATTGTCTTGTATGTTTTTAACAAAACTATTTTGTTGTGTTGTATAGATAATTGTACCTTATTGTTCATTATACTATAATGTATATTTAATAATTGCACACCCTGTAAAATGTTTGTATACTTTTTTATTTTTAGCCAGTTAAATATAATATATACACTCCGACCTCATGATTTGTTAGCTGAATCAAGCTTTTTTAAATGGGTTTTACATTGATAGATTATTTGATCTGCCCACTAATTTATCATAGGTGCCGTTACCGAACTTCTGGCTTGAGGTTTCAGCAGTGCATGTAGTGCATGTACAATTACAGTCACATGCACTAGTGCAAGCTCCCTGGCCAGCATTCAGCAATGTGTACAAGCCTTGACCAGCATTCAGCAATGTGCATGTGCCCTGGACAGTGTTTAGCAATGCCCATGCGCCCCAGCCATTGGAGGAGGTTGTCTCCGCATAATAGTGTAGTCCACAACAGTAATGCGTGAAGGGGGTAGCTACATTTGACATTTGATGTAAGTCCATGTAGGGCTAGCATAGCCACCCTTAAAAAGGAAGTGCAATAATTTGTAGTCTTATTCTTTATTGGTACACAAGTTAGCATGACTAATATAACATAATCATATATGCGCTGGAGGAAGTAAGGAGTGCTACAGCACTTTTTTTTAGGTTTAATGTCACTTTAAAGTAAGGGCTTTGTAATTTGCTTTCCTTCCCACCAAAACCTGTAGGGTTATACTGTCACATTTCTACTCGAAAATATAAAAATAGTTTGTTTTGAAGCAATTTCTGGCAAAGTCACAGTGCATTCCTCTTCTCTTTCTCCACTTCCTAAAGCTAATCTGTCATTTAGCTTAACATGTGTAAGAAGTCTTTGATGGGAGCAGCACATATGAAATCCATAGGCCATCTTCATGCTTTGAAAGAGTGACATCAGTCGCAGTGAGATCAAATTAACGATGCTTCAGTGGTGTAGAATAGGTATTCCGTTACTAAGTCAGGTAATAGCAGCCTCTTCAGAACTTCTGAAACAGGTTTTTAGCTGTATCGGTATTCTGACAAACGTGAATTGTATATTTGTCTAACTGGCTTCTGTTTTCTCTTGTGCTCATTTATTCCTGCTACAAAGTCCTGCTGCTAACATCACATGAGGGGTGTACACAGGCAGCAGAACGATTGTACTTAGCCCCATCTATTAATTTAATGAAAATCTGTCCAACATTCCTGCTCTTAAACAGTGAAAGAAAACAGCCTACAATCACAGCCTACAATCTAAAAGCAAAGTATACTGCTTAGGGAGCCAGTCTGTGCTGTGTAACTTCCGTTCTCTGCTTGATCTATCGTGAATCAGATTTAAACCCTACAAGACAGCGTTGGATGTGTTATGTGGCTGTGAGAAGCTTTAAGCTTTTTTCTTAGTTGACTTCATTATCACATGCACGTTGCCAGCACCTCTTCCACTAGTGGGGGACAGTAATCCAACGTTGCAGGTCCAGGCCCACTGCTCCTGACACCACTCTATCGCTGGAGTCTTCAGGTCTGTTTAACATACTGGTAAAAGGTTAGCGCTACTGTCTAATATTTGTTGCTGGCTGTGCCATCCTGTCCCATTGACACCTGCTTTACTCATTTCTTGACCTGTTGTAACTGGAGCAAGGAGTAAAATTAAATTCCCAGTGTAACAGTTTTATTTTAGCTCAGGTATTTTTATAGCACTGACAATTTTTACATAGCACTTTTACATACTGTACATTCTCATCAGTCCATGGCCTCAAGGAGCTTACAATCTAAGGTCCCCATTGCACACACATACATGACCAATTTAGACAGGAGCCAATTAACCTTCCAGCATGTGTTTGGAGTGTGGGAGGAAACCAGAGTACCCAGAAGAAGACCACGCAAGCACATGGAGAACATGCAAACTCCTTGTAGGGAGTGCTTCAAGGCAGATGTGCTAACCACTAGCCACTGTGCTGCCCCAGTTAAAATCTCACTGACGTGTTAACCTTTAGAGGTTATTTTTATGTACGGGTGTATGGTGTGCAACATATTTTGTCCAAACCCATTACATATGCAGCATTTGTTCCCCACTCAGCTTCTTCTCTGCCATAGATTTGCAGTTGTTGATTTGTAAATAATTAAAATTACATTTGTTTGCAAGAAAATACAAAATAACTGCACCTTCTCCTCGTGAAATACTGTTTATTTATCCGTATAAAACCAAATAAAATTATACTCACTAGCGTTGTCTGTTACATAAGCTTTCAGAACAACCATCTGGACTGATGGACAAAGATCAGCATTGGGCTGAACTGTCAGACCACCAAAATGTGAACCAGAGCAATAGTCTTGGTGACGCATTTCAAGGGATATACCCTCTTCATCTGAGCAAATAGCAAGTGAACCAGACTTGAACTAACACCATTATACATATAGATTTGAAAAACAATATTGTGCCGAGCTAATAATCATACATATCTAATAATTTGAAACATATATAAATGAGTCACATATATGAGCCTTCAAACAAATGAGGCATAGAAAATATCTACACAAAGACAAAAAAGCAATATAGACAAAGAAAGTCCCAAGGAAAAAACAAAAGCAAACAATGGTTATTGTCCCAAAAAAATCCTCAGATGATTCGCAGCCAATCTGCATATAACTCTCAGGTAAGGATAATCACACAATGCAGGCAGACCTTCACCTCCACCAAGTGAGTGATGACATCAAGTGAGTGCTCACCTGGGGAGGTAGACCCACAGAGCTAGGTCAAATGCGCTTTTTCCCTTCTTAATGGTGGAGGGAAGCCCATGCACAGAAAAGGCGATAAGGTCTCCTCAGATCAAAGGTACAGTATAAATCCAGGTGGAAAGAGAAAAAGGACAAGGACATAATGCGTAAAAAATGCGTACTCACAATGGTGTAAACAGTACAGGCATTGGGTATTGCTGGATCAGACCAGCAGCGCAAATGGCAGCAAAGCGATTAAAAAACCTGTTCGTCCGGCTCAGCTCAGTGCAGTGACATCAGAAGCTCTGCCCAAGCTGTGCACAGCTCCACACATTCATGACATCATGAGATTCATGTCAAGAATGTGTGGAGCTGTGCATATCTATATAAATATAATGGTGTTAGTTCAAGTCTGGTTCACTTCCTATTTGCTCTGACAAAGAGCGTATATCGCTAGAAACGCATCAGCAAGACTATTGCTCTGGTTCACATTTTGGTGGTCTGACAGTTCAGCCCAATGCTGATCTTTGTCCATCAGTCCAGATGGTTGTTCTGAAAGCTTATGTAACAGACAACGCTAGTGAGTATAATTTTATTTGGTTTTATATCTATAAATAAACAGTATTTCACGAGGAGAAGGTGCAGTGCTTTTGTCTTTTCTTGCATGTTTGCTGAGGCTTCCCAATCTGTCACAGAACAGTTGCCCCCTCTGTGCCATATTGATGTCCGTTCCTGAGTATTCCCTTCATATGATGTTGTGAGATCTCAACCAATCGCTGACATACTGGAAAGTACGACATTTGTTTGCAGTGCTAAAGCATTCTCATTTATATAGGGCAATAATAATGTGAAGTTTATTTTGGCATGAAGTAAATTAAACATTGGTTAAGACATTGCCAGCAGCATTTATGAGAACAGCACTTGCATTTGTCTCTTCAGCTGTAATAACTTGGTTCTCTGTTTTTTAACAGAATTTGCACCTAAATGTACGTTTCCCATTTGGCAACTTGCTGTCTTTTCTGCAATAACCACTTGTAAAAAACAGGAACTGAAGAAACATTCAGTTCAACAGGCTGTTACCAAAAGAATTTGAATTCCAAAATGGACCTTTCACTGTGTACAAGTCAATTTGTCACTGTGTGCCCCCCACCATTGCCAAATGCTGAAAAAAAACTGCAGGGGAAAAGGTAATAAATATGCCTATTTCTCCCGGATTCTGGGTGATGCAGTGTAGCCCAAATCTTTTAAGCACACTTAAATACAGTGCAGGAGTGGGAGCTCAACAGAAAGAGAATGATAACACCCTTGCCTTGACGTTGCAAACTGGGGGAAAGGTAAGTACTGTATATTCATCTAATTTTTTTTCCCTACAGGTTATTTTTATACTTGGTGTGCATTTGTTTTGCCATGGGGGAGGGAAGAACAGAGACTAATCAGACTTTGGGGTTGACTTACTAACCTTATAATCACGCCATGAACAAGTATACACCTCTGTAGTGTGTTCCCTCCCAGCATGATCTATTGGTGGAATCTAGACACCTTTGTAGTGTGTACAGCCGGTGTGTTGTGCAAAGCCCTGCATGAATTGCAAGGTGATGTTGTGTAAATTAGCTCTACGTTGTGTTGCTTGTGTTGATGAATGCAGGAATGTAAATGCATGAGCTAACCATTTTTGTCTAAACTGTGAAGCAGCATTATATATGCATCATGTGCATGATTTTTCCATATATGGCATTAGTGGAAATATGCTTTTAGAGACTTGCTTGCCGCTATTAGAGCGGCGTGTAGCCTATGGCGCATGCTACATGACGCGCACGTACGTAAATACATAAAAACGGCGTAAAAATGTGACACGTTGCTCGTGTTTGGTTGATAAATACGTTTTGCTGTGTAAAATTGGACATGCACCTGGTGCGTGCGTGTGTTTAGGTTAGTAAATCCCCACTTAGTGTTTTTGTGTCAGCTTTAATTCATTTAATGCCTGTGTAATTAAATTTACTGTGTATTAAATTGGCTTTCAGTTTTACATAAATTTGACTATTTGTATTGTTTTTCTTTGGTTGTATTTTATTTTATATCAGAGTTGATATGTTGTATTGATCATTGTTGCTGGTGTTTGTATTATCCAGACTGCACAACACAAAGTAGCAAAACCAGAACTAGCTAGTTAAACATATTCCTTTAAGAGTAAGCACTTAAGCCTTTGGTTTGTGGAGAAATCTTTGTCAATATTTAACAGCTTCGCTATATCTTTTAGAGCTCCTCCCAGTTGTACCATGACTCCTAGCAACAGTAAACCTTAAAACTGTGTACCGGGTGACATAAAAGACACTCCGGATTGAGCTGTGCCTCCATTCTAATTTTAGGTAAGCTAAGGTCTTTATAAAGATACAGCACTATATAACCGTATTGACTAAAGTGTATGACCCAGCTGTCATTAGGAGAACCAAGGATACCTGGGGTGTTTTTTATGTCTACAGTTGTCACTGGACAATTATATTTCTGTGTGTCTGATTTACCATCAAATTCATTTTTAAATTCACTGCTGCAGATTTTTCATTTGATTTTTGGAATATTGCTATTTACGGAAGGAAGACTAGCTGTGCCATAGAGTAAATCCCATATTACAGTTTACAATTAGGATGTCTGTAAGTTGGTAACACTATCTAATACTAGAAGAAGGTAACTAACCTTATATTAGTCAGCCGTAGTTTTTTTTAAATATTTGTAATCAGCAATAGTGGCTCAGTGGTTAAAACACCTGTCTGGCACCACTGGGGTCCTTGGTTCAAATCCTAACCAGGACACTATCAGCGTAGAGCTTGTGTGGATTTCCTTTTGGTACCCGGTTTGTCTATCACACTCCAAAGACATGCTGGTAGGTTAATTCGTCCTAGTGCATGTGAGATAGGGACTTTACATTCCAAGCTTTCTGAGGGTACTGACAAATAGTCACTTCACTAAACAAGGATAGCACAGCACAAAATACATTCCCTGAACAGGCTGCTAATAAGTCTTCAAAGGTTCTCATTTATCCAGGTCATGTTGTAAATAGCAGTAGTTTGTCACATTAAGCTGGACTTGTTTTGTAATGTAAAAATGTTCTGCAGCTTATCCAAGCCACTTCTTAAAGAAGAACTCCATGATTTTTTCAAAATAACCCTTGCAGTGGGGCTACCCCCGCACTACAAGGGTAACTGTTCATTTTGGTCTAGGGAAGAAAATAAAGAAGGTATACTCACTTGATCCTTGATCCCACCTGGCTGCTAAACTAGTCCCCACAAGCTTCTTCTCCCACAGTCCCCAGGGGCCATGATGTCAACACATCTAATAGAGGTCCATTAGACATGAAATTGCAGAGGGACATACCACAGCCTAAGCAGGGGTAAGAGAAGTGAGCAGTCACTGCCACAGGCCCGAGTATCAAGTGAGTATCTCTTCTTTATTTTCACCCTTAGACCAAAACGAGCACTTAACCCTTGCGTAGCCCCGCTGCAAAGATTAATTTTTAAAAATACCTGGAGTTCTTCTTTAAGTTCTGATCTAAACTAGCTGTTTGAATAAGCTGCATAACATCTTTAACAACACAGAACAAACCCAGTTAAATGTGGAAAACTACTATTAGCTAAGATGCTTATAAGTGTGTGCAATGCCTCACTGGATAATTATCGCACTCAGGTGCGTAACTAGAAATCACAGGGCCCCATAGCAAGTATCTATCTCCAGAACACTTTTCCGTGCCTGCGCCATCTGCATCTCTTTAGCTCTGCTGCTACTGGCTCTGACATCAGAACCGAAGAACAGATCACTCTGCTGCTCACTGCTGCAGAGCCCACCATAGACCCTGCACAGCCCACCTGAGAGTGACCCTGCAGAACCCACCAGAGACTCTCTCTGGTGAGCTCTGCAGGGTCTCAGGTGGGCTGGTCGGGGTCTCTTTCCCTTCACACTGCGCATCTCTTACCTGTCAGCCCCAAGCCACCCGCACCTGGGCCAAGGCCTCCTCCACGTCCAGGGCCCGGCCTCCTCCTGCTCTACTGCCAGGCCCCAGCCTCCTTGGCCTCCTCCACCTCTGCCGCCACACCAGACAGGTGCTGCTGCCCCCCGGCCTCCTCCACCGACACCTGGCCCCCGGCATCCTCCTCCACCGCCGCCAGGCCCTGGCCTCCTGACTGGACCCCCTCTGCCCCGGGCCCCATAGCGACCGAGTGGGTCACTATGGCAGTTGTTACACCACTGCTTGCAGTATTCCAACATACAGTCTTGTTTCTTTTTTGTACTCTATATAATATTATAGTTTTTCTTGCAGGTATTCCTATGGAGCATATGATTAAACGCCAATTTGTGGAAGACCGGGCTACCATATTGGATATTCTTCCAGTGTCATGGCATGTGACAGAACCTGGACCTTATTACTGTGTTACAATGAAGATGTCCCGACTAAAGGAGCTTGTTTTTGATTTTGAATTTGGATCTTTAGACTCCAGGTAGGTTTTTTTACAGTCCAAAAAAAAGCAACATTAAAGGCCTTAAAGATTTAGAAATTATGTTTTTTTGCCTAGAATTATGTTGGTTGGTCACTAAAAGTGTAGATCATATGGAACACTACATGGTACCACCCCATACATATCTATCATTGGCTGAAAGGTTTGCAAAATATGGAGTGCACACTGAAGGCCTCAAACTGCCTTGAGTACTACACCTGTCCCCCCTCATCCAAAAACCAATGAGAGAGCCATTACCAGAAGCACTGTCAGTGGTTTGTAGATAGAAGGGAGGATCTCCAGACTGGGGAAGATGAAGCCTCTTTTCTGACTGTGTCAAGGATCGGAGGGACTCAAGGAAGGAAAAGTGGAACATGGCATAGGCACTTGTAGACATCTTGCTGTGCTTGCACTTGGAATATACCTGTGCTTTTCCCATGCAGGGAAAAGCAACAGGTTAAATGTAATGTCCCCTGCCGAGTAGCGTACTATTACCTTCCTTTCACCCTTTGCTGTTCTATTCAGCTGCCGGTAGTTATGAAAGGACAGCTACTGTATGTGCAGGTTTAAGTGGGATCTTACACAGGGCTGACTGTCTCACCAGCTTCATGTAACAGCTTTGGACCAGTGACCAAGCATCGGTATAAGTGTTGCTCCAAAACCCAGAAGTAGCAGACATTTTTTTACTCCCAGATAAGGAAAGTCAGTGTTTCTAGAGAGTAGGGCATTAAAGCAAACCATTTGTTTTGCCCTGCCCAAACCCTGAGGGGCTGCTTGTCACCTGCCTTTAAAAATGCTGTTGTTGTATTTGTAAGGTTTGAGATTTGGCCATATGACTATGGTGCTAAAAAGTTCTATCTTTCTGATTTGGCCAATATATGACAAGAAAATAGCTCAAGTTTACAATTTCTATTGAAAATAACCTAAATATCTTATTTCTTTTAGAGATAAATTTCCAGTTACAGAATTCCCTGAAAAGTAAGTTTTTCCCACAATAAATATGCCAGTGTTGTGTCATTACCACTAAGTAAACAAAACAAATAGGAGTACGATTGCGCTTAAATGTATAAATAGCTAGGTATACGCAACTACAAAATATATGTATATTCATAGGCAGCTTTTAATGTTGTGATTGTTCACCAATGGGTTGTACTCTTGCATGTAATGTCTGGACATGGGTCCCTATTAGTGAGATGACCATGTAGAATACTATGTTGTTGGTAAAAATATGGGGATAATGGTATTGGAATGTAGCGCCTCCCTGATCCCCAGGGGCCTGAGGTGGACCACCAAAGGGTAGGGAGGGCTGACATTTCACTCTCAGGGGCAGATCCTTAGCCAATGAAGGGACATGTGATCGAAAAAGTGGGTGCCAGTCACTTTAGGGACTTTTTAAATGCTTCAATGCTCCAAGCAAACTGGGAAAGTGGGTATAGGGCTTCAAACATCCATAGTAAAAATAGGCAGACTCACCAATCCCTTTCGGCTTCCACAGTGCAAGAATACTTAGTAGAACAGGAACTTACGCCGTGCTGTAGAACAATAGCTGAATAAGGATGAACAAGAGATCTTCCTTGGGAGAGACACCTGATTAGTTCCTGAGGTCCATGTCAGCTAAGCTCAGGGGTGGACTAAAGACAGAACACATGGCAATCCCTGAGTATTTATGCCCTACTCCAGCATGCACCACTGGCCACGAAACTCCTAGTGATTGGCTGGTGAGGCATAGACATTCCTGATCAGTGGCGTCACAAGGGAAGTGCGGGGGGTGCGGCCCGCACCCGGGTGACACTTTTGGAGGGGTAAGTCCTTGTTGCACTCCTTACCGATATGTCCCTTGTAGTGGGGGGTGCTCGCAGTGAATGCGGATGGCGCAGCGAATGTCAGCAAAATTGTAGAAATGTCACCAGCACACCAGTCCTTTTAAGATAGCAAAAGCTTCATTTATTGAAGTTTTTTGTCATATGAACGTCATATGAACGTCCATGCACTTTCATCTAATTGATGCCTGCCAGCAGCCATCTTGGTGATGGACGTCGGCAGAGAGAGGAGGGAACGTTCACGCGGCGGGATGAGGTATGCCGCCAGGTCCCCTCCTCTCTCCTTACACTGTCGTGCTCTCGGTCCGTGACCGAGTGCCTGACATTTCAGAGGGGGTGACATCAAAATGGCTGTCAGTCATTTTGGTGTCACCCCTCCAAAAGTGTAGAAATGTCACCAGCACACCAGTCCTTTTAAGATAGCAAAAAGCTTCATATTATCATATGACAAAAAACTTCAATAAATAAAGCTTTTGCTATCTTAAAAGGACTGGTGTGCTGGTGACATTTCTACACTTTTGGAGGGGTGACACCAAAATGACTGACAGCCATTTTGATGTCACCCCCTCTGAAATGTCAGGCACTCGGTCACGGACCGAGAGCACGACAGTGTCAGGAGAGAGGAGGGGAACTGGCGGCATACCTCATCCCGCCGAGTGAACGTTCCCTCCTCTCTCTGCCGGCGTCCATCACCAAAATGGCTGCTGGCAGGCATCAATTAGATGAAAGTGCATGGACGTTCGTTTCATCGGGCAAGGCACATGAGTGATGACATCACGGCGGGGTGTCACCCGGTCTCCCCCTTGTGTGATACCCAACCTCAGGATGCCCCTGCACCTGATGTCCCCCTATTGGCTGCCCACTCTGCAGCAGGGTCACACCCCACTGACAGGTAAGTGCAATCAAAAGCAGAACACCTAAAGTTAACCAGATGATGCCAGAACACAAATCAGCCAGACTGATTACAGTTCAAGCAACACAAGATTTTAATAGCCACTCCACTTAAGGTGGTAAGGGCTACGGGAATATTAAAATATGTATTAAGATTTAAAGATAGAATTTGAGGAAGCTACAGTATACTGGCAGCATCATAAAGTTAATTCTTTAAGTATTTTTTTATCAATATATAACTGTATTAAAGGGTGATTTTGTTGTATGGTCTTCTTCTTTAGTCCAACAATACTTGGTGCAACGTTTGATTGTTTTAATGCATGTTATTGGTTGACTATTCATCTTTAGTTATTACCTGTACATATACTGTCCTGCTTTATTGTTTGTGTTTAATAATCTGATAAATTAAAATATCACTAAACTCAGGAGTTAAATGTTCAAAATACATTCAAGTACCGTTTCACTTCTGATCGGTCATTCACTCGGCTGCCCTCGGCAGCTTTGTGAATAGACCCCTAAAAGTGAGATTGAAGTGTTTCATGGGAGCAAGCTTGGAGCGGTGACTACTTTACAACAGCCATCAGCAGTGTCAGCATGAATTCAGAGATGATTTGAGGATCTACAGCTGAGTGAAACACAAATAAGATACATTTTTGTTAATGGTTAAGGTACTTAAATACATTTATGAGATTTGACTTAAACAGAGTTTAATGTTGCTTTAACTGAAAATATGAAAATAATCAATCAATTGATTATTGGCTCCATTAAGTGATTCTTTTCATTACGGATTATATGTTTTTGGCAGTCATGTTTTTCTTTTTGTCACCAACAAGTGGTGAAGGGCTGACTTCTAAGCCCTAGAGGTGCCTGGTCTTCACATGATGATATGATGGGTTTGACTGCATGACGCCTCTCAGGATGCAGCTCCTGACTTTGCTTTGTTGTCAACAGCTGACTGCCAGATGGATCCAGATACAGTACTAAATCATGGCAGAGTACGTTACTAGTTCTGGGCAGAGGTTAGGTCAGAAATGTGTAATAGTAGGGTGGAGAATTAAGCAGAAGGTCAGGGCACATGGCATACAGATCGCATAAAGCAGAACCAAACCAGGTTGTAACCAAGGACAACCAATCAGAAGCAAAAGTCAGAAGACAAAATGAGTTAAAAATATCAAATTTCACAGACAAGCTGAGCAAGTAGCAAATGAGCAAACGCACAGAAATGGCTTTTAAGACAGCTCTGAACAGAAACTAAGGTGTGTCTTTATAAAATGTTTGCTAAGCGAACAGCTCTGCAAATGTCTGAGTTTTAGATTCGTAGCACATTATGTCCTTTAGATGGAGCGGAGGAGCATATGAAATTCCTTTGTTCCCCGGCTCTATTTAGTGCCCATAATGCACTGTGAATCTAAAATGCAGACTTTTGCAGAGCTGTTTACTCCGCGATTGATTTATAAATAACCTCCATGGTCTTTTTTTTTTTTCAACCTGCATATAACATTTTAGCTCTTGCAGCTGTGTACACCTTATACAAAGCATTACATTTATTTTAGGGGGGAAGAGGCACATGAGACTTTCTTTTGCACTCTTCCAAAAATGATGTCGTTTTCTATGTATTTTAAAGGCAAAAGAAATTACAAAATATACAGTGAGAGTTTTGGAACAACCAGCAATATCGTAAAAAAATTACACATTATATTCTGAGATACCTGCTAATAATTGTGACATTTTTTTGCAGTATAAAGTGTTGGGAAGTTCTTTATAACTAAAATGAAGTTTTTAAAAAAAAACTTATTGTATATTTTTGTTGCTAGTGTATCAAAAATGGACAAACAACACAAAAAAATGTTATACTGTTTTTTCTTTCTTTCATTAGAATCCTCAAACTTGACTTGTCTCTAAATGAGTTGGTTGAATTACAGCCCAACAGTTTCCATCACCTTGAGAACCTTATGGAGCTCAATGTCTCCTTCAATCTCCTGCACAGGTATTCATTACTGTATGCCTTTTTGTAGGTTTCATGTACAACAAAAAGCAGATGGCTTTGACTATAGCATAGCATGATGTGAATTCAGGCTGCTGCAAGGGTGGAGGACTTTAAAACCATACTGTGGCTTGAATATCTTACTGGCCTTGTCCAGTCTATATTGATTGTCATCTTGATCCTTACCCAACTGCTTAGTAAGTCACTGAGCCATAACAAGTATGCAACCAATGGAATTTGGACTCCTGGACTGCATATAGTACTTGTTTAGTAAAAAAAATGTTAGGAAATAGCAGTGCAGTCTAAAAATGTAAGCGATTGGTCCTTTATTTTTTTACTTTGGAAAAATGGTAACACTCCTTGTGATTTGACATGTGTTTAAATAGCAGGGGTGACTCATGAATGAGGGACCTAAGGTCGTGATGTCTAAATTGTGAGTTCTAAAGGAGATGGGGTTTTTTTTGGTGTGGCAAAATATGTGTGTGGTTTTGGTTTTGTTTTTGTTTTGGATAGAGTAGGGAAGAGTTACTTATTGTTGTCTTTGTCCTGCTGGTGAGATTTCCCTGTATTTCCTGTCTTCGAGATGCAAAAGGAAGTGAGAAAAATTCTCCCAAAAGTGAATTAAATGTCCGTCTCAGATGTCACTGGAATAGTTATGCCTATTAGAAGATTTTCCCTCATTTTTTACTCTCATGACAACTCTACACTTTAGGATTGTCCCTTACTTTCTGTTTTCGTGACAACGGTCACCAGTACATACAGAGGGGTGATTCTTCCCAGCAGGGAAAAAGACAATAATACTAAAAAAAGAGTAAAAAAACTAAAAAGTTTAAATTGATAACCCCTTCCCTAATGTACAATATTATTTGTGTGGTTGGATCTGTCAGTCCAGCAACTGTGGACACTCAGGGAGGATGGAAAGCTGAGAGAGTCCTTATATTTGTCCTTGCTGCCAGAAGGAATGTGACTTATCCCTCAGTCTGTCCAGGCTGGTGGAGGGTTCTTTTTATTCTTCTTTCATTAATGAAAAGTGACTTCAGGATAGCTAACTGAGACTGCAAGTTGCATTGTCTCACATCATACTCAACATTGCTTAGACTGCAGACCATTGCATTGCTGTATACGTCTCACAGCAAGATACCACATCCTGGAAACCTCAAACTCCAGCATACTGCATCCAACACACCCCACACTGCAAACATTACAGTGAGCACACTTCAAACTGCAGAACATAACATTGAATACACCTTACTGTGCTGTTACAACAATTGTATGAAAATATGATACAATGCATAGTCATGGTTAGTATTTATATTTTCCTTAAGCCATGTATTACGAGCAGTAGCATAGTTAGTTTGTATACTGCCATCTCGACAACTCATACAGTGGCACTTTATTCTAAGCACACCTTACTTGTATCACCCTTAAGCAAGGCTATTAAATAGTATATGTGGGTTGAATTTTACCCAATTTACCACACACATTAGTTCCGACAAGGTAAAAGTCATTTTACACGAAACACATCTTTCGGTAGGAAGGAGCATCATATGTACTCAACGTTGCACATAAAACTCCAAGGCACAACAAGACCACAAGACAGGAATTACATGTAGAACTGACAAAAGAGATATGAAATATAGACAATAAAAACTAGACAGCAAGAAACAATTTTAATAGCCACAGCAAACTGCAGTGTGTGGCTGGTAAAGATAATGTTCATAGGAAAGCTATGACAGAGCTATGATAAAAGGCATTACAATACAGTGAGAAAAGAGAAAGATTCAATTTTTTTGCTGCAAATGCTTTAAAGCTGTACCCTTTGTGTAACTGAAAACCACTTGTAGGTTTTAGTGCTAAGTGAGCCAGACATATTACACTGTACGTCTCCCGTCACGAAGGGGTTAAAGAAGAACTCTAGGAATTTTAAACGATTATCCACTGCAAGGGTTAGTGTTCATTTTGTCTAGGGGAGTTAAATAAAGCTGTATCAATCACCTGATCATCTGTCCCACCAGGCCGCTAGACTGGTCCCCGCAGCCTCTTCTCCCCTTGGCTTCGATGGTCTAAGGATCACTGACAGCATCGCATCCAATGCAGATTCACTGATTTGTATTAGATGTGAGGACACCAAGGCACATTCCACAGCTGGAGAGGAGTTGGAGAGAGGTGAGTGCCAACTGCTGGGGTGAGACCGTGGAACAAGTGAGTATATCTACTTTATTTGACTCCCCTAGACAAAATGAGCATTTAACCCTTGCAGTGTGGGGGTAGCCCCACTGCAAGGGTAAGTTTTTCTATATTCCTAATGTTCTTTTTTTAGGTCCTAACATGCCCCTAAATCCTGACACAACGGGATGTATTTAATAAAGGAATAGAGACTGTTTATTTAGCAATGAGCATGTTCACTTCAGCTTAGTAAAAATTATGAAGTTGTGCTCCATTTTAATACCTGATCTTGTGCTTTTGCTTGCATGTGATGGATGACTTAAAGTGAACACAGTTTTCACAAAGCTAACATTCAGTTTGCAAAGTGAACTTTCACTTTGTCAAATGAACAATCTTCTTCCTATAGTCAGTATAGCACAATGTACAGTATCTCCCACTACCATCAGATGTGTTTCTACACGTAATGCAAAACCTGTAACATTTTGTGGTATATCAATCTTATCATTTATCATGAGCAGCAATATTTCAATTGCTAGTAGGCTGTAATAATACAATATAAATCTATATTGTAACATTTTGTACAAATATTGACTGAAGAGTTACAATAGCTATTTGTCTTGATGTCGTAGTTCTGAATTGGTTTTATAGATGATAAAACTAGTGTGCAGAACATAAAATTACGTATCAATTGTTGAAATATAAAAGCATGTAGTAAATGTAATCTCTCTCCTTGTAACATTTCTGGTGATATTGACATTGTATTAAGACAAATGTTAAAAACACAAAAGTGGATTATAGTAAACATTAATCTTTCCATAAAAGTTAATTATCGGTGAACAACCATGTGTCTGCTTTAGTAAACTCTGTACTTAGAGAATAATTAGATTTGAACACATTGAGGCATACCGTATATACTCGAGTATAAGCCGTCCCGAATATAAGCCGAGGTACCTAATTTTAGCAAAAAAAACTGGGAAAAAGTATTGACCCGAATATAAGCCGAGGTACCTAATTTTAGCAAAAAAAACTGGGAAAAAGTATTGACCCGAATATAAGCCGAGGTACCTAATTTTAGCAAAAAAAACTGGGAAAAAGTATTGACCCGAATATAAGCCGAGGTACCTAATTTTAGCAAAAAAAACTGGGAAAAAGTATTGACCCGAATATAAGCCGAGGTACCTAATTTTAGCAAAAAAAACTGGGAAAAAGTATTGACCCGAATATAAGCCGAGGTACCTAATTTTAGCAAAAAAAACTGGGAAAAAGTATTGACCCGAATATAAGCCGAGGTACCTAATTTTAGCAAAAAAAACTGGGAAAAAGTATTGACCCGAATATAAGCCGAGGTACCTAATTTTAGCAAAAAAAACTGGGAAAAAGTATTGACCCGAATATAAGCCGAGGTACCTAATTTTAGCAAAAAAAACTGGGAAAAAGTATTGACCCGAATATAAGCCGAGGGTGGGAAATGAGGCAGCTACTGGTAGATAGATACCAATAAAATTACATTAATATTTATTTAAAAGAAAAATAACCTAGCTCTGTAAGTGGAAAAGGGGGTACAGGGCTACATATCATGTACTACGGATCATTTAACCCATTCATGTTAGCAGAGGATCATTGTAAATGTATTGTTGCAGGCACTCTATATGTACATGTACTATATACTACATATAGAGTGCACTGAACAATAGATTTACAATTATCCTCTGCTAATATGAATGGGTTAAATGATCCGTAGTACATGATATGTAGCCCTGTACCCCCTTTTCCACTTACAGAGCTAGGTTATTTTTCTTTTAAATAAATATTAATGTAATTTTATTGGTATCTATCTACCAGTAGCTGCCTCATTTCCCACCCTCGGCTTATATTCGGGACGGCTTATACTCGAGTATATACGGTATTTACAAAGCAGTGAATCTGACATTCAGCTACAGTCTCTGCAAGAGGATATTCTAGATCCATGTGTTTTAAATGACAGTGATTGATTCTCCACCAAAGGATGCTTAATGAAAGTCACATTTGCTTCTTTATAAATAGACCCCTTTATGTTGCTGAAAAGTTGGGTTTCAGTTGTTTGTAGCTACCCAAACACATATTGAACTATCGTAACCAATTTAACTGCAATCCAATCGTAAAATCTGACACTGGATGAAGTTAAAAGGATCAGAGCTGATATTATAAACAAACTTCAGAATACAAGTTAAACATGTAATATTA
>NW_017306295.1:2670566-2675680 GCF_000935625.1 Nanorana parkeri | reverse complement strand
TATATATATAAAAATAAGCAAACTATATTTTCATTCCAGGATTTGCAGTTTTGATTTTTGAGGCATACTTTATAGCAGAGTCTGTAATATGATGTAATATAAGAACACAACCTTTGCAACTATAACAGGAAACAGACCACACACAAATACACCATAGTATGAAAGCACATCAAGTATTTCACTTAATTGCCTAAAGGCCTAGAAAACTAGTTGTAACTATAATGATGCAATGCTGTGTATTCCTTAAAGGAGAACTATGGGGTTAAGGCTTTTCCCCATAGTTCTCCTTAGGGTAACGGGAGGACACAAACTAGCGTCTATTATGTAATCAAACAACACAGAGGTGTGATTGCTTCCATATGGTGCTTTCTGTTGTGTTTCTCTACAAAACAATATGGCAACATGATCATTGTTGTTTTGCTCAACATGTTGTCATAAATGTTTTAGAAGCTATTACAGTCATATGTACAGAAATATGAAAACAGATTAAAACTGGTAAAGAATTATGAACACAAGAGGTGCTCCATTCTTGTACACTCACAACTGCAGAAGGGCCAAAATCTTACAGCAGCATCCATGCCAGGGAAGAGAACAGAGATATATCTTTGACTTTATTTTATGTCTTATATGTATTCGGGAAACATCATGGAAAATATTTGGGTTCTGAGTAAGATATATCTCTGTTCTCCTCCCTGGCATGGATGCTGCTGTAAGATTTTGGCCCTTCTGCAGTATATATAAGACATAAAATAAAGTCAAAGAGTAATATTTTCTCCTGTAGTTAGAAGAAGAATAACTTTTACTGAATATATTTTTCTGTTAAGACCTGAACTCTATGCAGATATTATGTAAAGTTCTGCATAAAATGTCAGCCCTATATAAATACCTGTAATAAATAAATACACAAATGAATGCAGCTCTGTATTTGTTAATACAGCATTTGTTATCCTTTTTAATGTAAGCAGTGTAAATACCTGAACTTGACTTTGTATCTGCCTCTGAGCACAAGGAGTTGGTTTGCAGTGCTCATGTACTAACAAGGAACATGTTGATAGGAGGAGAGAGAAGGGTAACAGCGATATGAGCTCATCAATCTTTACTTGTCCTTGCTTGTCCAGTCAAAGGCAGGGGAGGGCCAAACATGTTAGTATTACTTAAAGGAGAACTATGAGATGAGTGATTTCCACTCACCTCATAGTTCTAAGCCGACCTGTGACAATGAGACTGTCACACGTCGGCTCAGTAGATCGGGAGGTGAGGGAACACATACTGGGTTCCCTCACCTCTCGATCCTGTCACGGCTCACTGCCGTGACAGGGGGAGGGGCTGGATTCCCCTCTCCCCGCTCCGATCTGCCAGCGCTGACTGGCGGAACGGACGGGGGAGGGGGCGGGTACAGCTGGCTCTGCCTCTAGATAGGCAGAACCAGCTGTCACTCACGCAGCTGGGCGGATCCCTTCATCTAAGTCGGGATCCGCTCCAGGTGCGGCGTCTCAGTATACCGCGTGCTGTAGCTCGCGGTATACTGAGCTTAGGGTAACAGGAGGACGCTAGTTTATGTCCTCCCGTTACCCTAAGGAGAACTATGGGGAAAAACACTGACCCCATAGTTCTCCTTTAAATGCAGCAGAGAAAAGTCTGACAGGACTGTACCGTGTGGCAGGGCTGTATAAATCTCAGATAGAGACAAATACAAAGTTTGGACAAAATAATGGGAACCCCTGGCTATATTTATTTATGATTAAGATGTTGGAATATTGTTTGAATTTAATACAGCTTCAGTCTTTTTTGGGATTATTTCATAGCACTTTTGAATACTTACCTGTAGAATGGTTCTCACTATGCTGTCCAAAACTGACACATGTCTACCGATTTTACAGACCACTAACTGCTACTGAACACAACATGTATTTCACTTACATACACCCTAGAGAGAGCATAAACAAAGGGAAGATCATGAATTTCTTAATCGTACAGTACACAACACATGACCTTAGTCTTAATTATGGGTTATACTGTCACTGTGAGGTGATTAGACACTGGCAAAACAAGGACAACCATAGTGTAACCCCTTCCACACCCAGCAAACCTAAGTTTTTTGCTAGTGTCTTTAGGCAATATATGTCTTCTCGCTTCTCTGGCTATATTTATTTATGATTAAGATGTTGGAATATTGTTTGAATTTAATACAGCTTCAGTCTTTTTTGGGATTATTTCATAGCACTTTTGAATACTTACCTGTAGAATGGTTCTCACTATGCTGTCCAAAACTGACCACAATATTTTTTCAAAAATATTTTATTGAAATTTTATCATTTTACATGATATTCAAGTCAGATGATTGAGCTGGCCAGGTCGGATTTTGAAGTTCATCTTGGTGTTTCTTAAAGCAATGGTTCAGGTTTTTTTTGCCTTGACACCTTTTAAATTTTTTTTTGTGTTTGCTTCTGTGAATAAAGGTTTAGGAATTGCAGCTTTTCCATGGGTGTTGGCTTTGTGAAGTTTTCCGTGAACTATTTTTTGTGCAATCAGGGTCTTCAAGGTAGTATTCTGTGTATTCTTTCTTGCAAATGAATTATTGTATTCTTGTATATGGCTATGCAGGGAGCCTGTTGCCCTTAAAGCGCCAAACAATTTATCTGTTATGGTTACAAATGGTCCAGATAAATGGGCAACTTCTTTGAAAGTCTGATAAGTCACCGATTTTTAGACATGTGCGATTCGTTTCGTTCCGAATCGAAATTCGGATGAATTTTTTGGAAATTCGGACATTCGGATGTATCCGAATTCCGAATTACAGACATAACGAATGCAAACGAATCCGAATTTCCATTTCCGAAATTCGGTAGCGTTAGTACGAACGTTCGTTTCATTTTCTGTTCTTATTCGTTTCTTATTCGTTTCGTTCGTTGGAGCAAAGTGACATTAGAGAAGGAGAAAAATATTTTTTCCCCCTCAAATGTCACTTTTGCTGCAAACGAACGAAACGAATAAGAAACGAATAAGAACAGAAAACGGAACGAACGTGCGTACTAACGCTACCGAATTTCGTCCGAATCCGAATTCCGAATTGACTTTCACACCCGAATCCTGAAAAACGAAATAACACAAATCCGAATTTAAAACGAAACTAAACTAAACTAATTTTTTGGCAGTGCACATGTCTACCGATTTTACAGACCACTAACTGCTACTGAACACAACATGTATTTCACTTACATACACCCTAGAGAGAGCATAAACAAAGGGAAGATCATGAATTTCTTAATCGTACAGTACACAACACATGACCTTAGTCTTAATTATGGGTTATACTGTCACTGTGAGGTGATTAGACACTGGCAAAACAAGGACAACCATAGTGTAACCCCTTCCACACCCAGCAAACCTAAGTTTTTTGCTAGTGTCTTTAGGCAATATATGTCTTCTCGCTTCTCTGAAAAGAGCAAACCATTTTCTTTTATGTTTTTCTCAAGATTCTTCTAGAAAGTTTACAGATGCTCCATACCCACTGAGGCTCTACGGATTACAGCTTTCTGGATCAGTTGAGCCTTGGGGTACTGTACCCAGACCCAAACTGGAAGAAGATGTAGGACTAGCCTGAAATGTTGCTTACAGCACTAAATCCTGCAAGGGTGCTCACCTTGGCATGTAGTACATCATGTTGAGTTAGCTGCAAGGCCAGGGCCATGGTCCACCTGTCAGTGGAGCCCTGTCCCTAAACACTCTTTAGAGGGCAAAGCCAGTATGACACTTGCCCGTAACATCCCCTTCCCTGCTCAAGAACACCAGAATTTGCCACGGTGAATCTGGGCTTATTACACTGCATCTGCGCAGCCTCAGCTTCACTGAACTCACTGTGCATGCGCATTACATTTTTCCTCTCTGGCGCACACTGACCAGCTGGGTTTCCCTGCATCAGGACTACACAATACCGCATAACAATCTGTGGATGTCTCCTAGGCTCCAGCTGCCTACAATGCCAGATACAGAAGGCTTGCTGGAAGAGGAAGGGGTTATACTAAGGCTTTTAATCACTGTACAAATGCTTTCATAGGTAACATTGCTCGCTTAGATGTATTTCATCTGTGTATTTAGCTGTTTGCTTGGAATTTAGCTTTAAGTTTAAGAGCATGGTGATACTGACTACTTGGTTATTACAAAGCGCATTAGGAAAAATGCTTGCAGATTACAGTGGTAAGCTTGATAGCACTCTTTTTCTTTGGTGTTTATGATATGTGAAATCTAACTTGCATTAATTACTGCAGCTTAAGGCCCCTTTCCCATGAGCAGTGTCATCAGGTCCGTTTGTCGTTTTTCAGGATGCCCACTGTAAGCCTATGGGTAGCCAGGGTCTAGATGGACAAGTGTCCGTTTGCACCCGGTTATCCACGACTGCATGACTGCGGCCAGGTCTGGAAATACAAACAGAACAGTGTTCCATTTTGATGGACCTGATTGCGATGGATCTGGGGTAATCTGATGTAAACAGACATAAGTCAATTTATATCCCATTCCCCATAGATCAACATGGGGTCCAATAATTTCTTGCAATGGAGGAGAAAACTGGATGGACATGGATGTCACAGCAATGATATACGATCCATACCGATACGATCAGGATAAAGCCCCTCCTGAACATCCCATGTGGAAGGGATCAAAAGCACCGAATACCTAATCTAGCATTTGATTATTAATCCATCTAGTAACTTTACAGGGATCAGTGGCGGACCTAAGGAACAAAGGGCCCTGGTGCAAGATTTTTTTTTGGGCCTCCCCAAAAAAACACAAACACAGCGCTCTCCTCCTGCAGCGCTCGGCCAGCTGTCACTTTCTCTCCTCCCCGCTGGGACACAGGGCAGCGCCCAGTGGGGAGGAAAGAAAGCAGGGATGTGCCGCTGTATCAGCAGAAAAATTGCACTTTTGGCATTTAGCCAAAAGTGCAATTTCCGGCCGATATCTTTTGGCGGCCGATATATCGGTGCAACCCTAATATTTACAGCAATGCAGAATGGCACAGGCTATAGAGGACTACACATCCCAGCAATACTTTATATAACAATAGCATTTCTGTATAAAGTACTGCTGAGATTTGTAGTCCTCTATAGAGGGTG
>NW_017306295.1:2664469-2668568 GCF_000935625.1 Nanorana parkeri | reverse complement strand
TTAGACATGTGCGATTCGTTTCGTTCCGAATCGAAATTCGGATGAATTTTTTGGAAATTCGGACATTCGGATGTATCCGAATTCCGAATTACAGACATAACGAATGCAAACGAATCCGAATTTCCATTTCCGAAATTCGGTAGCGTTAGTACGAACGTTCGTTTCATTTTCTGTTCTTATTCGTTTCTTATTCGTTTCGTTCGTTGGAGCAAAGTGACATTAGAGAAGGAGAAAAATATTTTTTCCCCCTCAAATGTCACTTTTGCTGCAAACGAACGAAACGAATAAGAAACGAATAAGAACAGAAAACGGAACGAACGTGCGTACTAACGCTACCGAATTTCGTCCGAATCCGAATTCCGAATTGACTTTCACACCCGAATCCTGAAAAACGAAATAACACAAATCCGAATTTAAAACGAAACTAAACTAAACTAATTTTTTGGCAGTGCACATGTCTACCGATTTTACAGACCACTAACTGCTACTGAACACAACATGTATTTCACTTACATACACCCTAGAGAGAGCATAAACAAAGGGAAGATCATGAATTTCTTAATCGTACAGTACACAACACATGACCTTAGTCTTAATTATGGGTTATACTGTCACTGTGAGGTGATTAGACACTGGCAAAACAAGGACAACCATAGTGTAACCCCTTCCACACCCAGCAAACCTAAGTTTTTTGCTAGTGTCTTTAGGCAATATATGTCTTCTCGCTTCTCTGAAAAGAGCAAACCATTTTCTTTTATGTTTTTCTCAAGATTCTTCTAGAAAGTTTACAGATGCTCCATACCCACTGAGGCTCTACGGATTACAGCTTTCTGGATCAGTTGAGCCTTGGGGTACTGTACCCAGACCCAAACTGGAAGAAGATGTAGGACTAGCCTGAAATGTTGCTTACAGCACTAAATCCTGCAAGGGTGCTCACCTTGGCATGTAGTACATCATGTTGAGTTAGCTGCAAGGCCAGGGCCATGGTCCACCTGTCAGTGGAGCCCTGTCCCTAAACACTCTTTAGAGGGCAAAGCCAGTATGACACTTGCCCGTAACATCCCCTTCCCTGCTCAAGAACACCAGAATTTGCCACGGTGAATCTGGGCTTATTACACTGCATCTGCGCAGCCTCAGCTTCACTGAACTCACTGTGCATGCGCATTACATTTTTCCTCTCTGGCGCACACTGACCAGCTGGGTTTCCCTGCATCAGGACTACACAATACCGCATAACAATCTGTGGATGTCTCCTAGGCTCCAGCTGCCTACAATGCCAGATACAGAAGGCTTGCTGGAAGAGGAAGGGGTTATACTAAGGCTTTTAATCACTGTACAAATGCTTTCATAGGTAACATTGCTCGCTTAGATGTATTTCATCTGTGTATTTAGCTGTTTGCTTGGAATTTAGCTTTAAGTTTAAGAGCATGGTGATACTGACTACTTGGTTATTACAAAGCGCATTAGGAAAAATGCTTGCAGATTACAGTGGTAAGCTTGATAGCACTCTTTTTCTTTGGTGTTTATGATATGTGAAATCTAACTTGCATTAATTACTGCAGCTTAAGGCCCCTTTCCCATGAGCAGTGTCATCAGGTCCGTTTGTCGTTTTTCAGGATGCCCACTGTAAGCCTATGGGTAGCCAGGGTCTAGATGGACAAGTGTCCGTTTGCACCCGGTTATCCACGACTGCATGACTGCGGCCAGGTCTGGAAATACAAACAGAACAGTGTTCCATTTTGATGGACCTGATTGCGATGGATCTGGGGTAATCTGATGTAAACAGACATAAGTCAATTTATATCCCATTCCCCATAGATCAACATGGGGTCCAATAATTTCTTGCAATGGAGGAGAAAACTGGATGGACATGGATGTCACAGCAATGATATACGATCCATACCGATACGATCAGGATAAAGCCCCTCCTGAACATCCCATGTGGAAGGGATCAAAAGCACCGAATACCTAATCTAGCATTTGATTATTAATCCATCTAGTAACTTTACAGGGATCAGTGGCGGACCTAAGGAACAAAGGGCCCTGGTGCAAGATTTTTTTTTGGGCCTCCCCAAAAAAACACAAACACAGCGCTCTCCTCCTGCAGCGCTCGGCCAGCTGTCACTTTCTCTCCTCCCCGCTGGGACACAGGGCAGCGCCCAGTGGGGAGGAAAGAAAGCAGGGATGTGCCGCTGTATCAGCAGAAAAATTGCACTTTTGGCATTTAGCCAAAAGTGCAATTTCCGGCCGATATCTTTTGGCGGCCGATATATCTTGGTGCAGCCCTAATATTTACAGCAATGCAGAATGGCACAGGCTATAGAGGACTACACATCCCAGCAATACTTTATATAACAATAGCATTTCTGTATAAAGTACTGCTGAGATTTGTAGTCCTCTATAGAGGGTGGCCATTCTGCATTGCTGCAACAGTACTTTATACAACATTAGCCTACAAATAATAATTATTTTAATGAATTATTTACCCTTACCTCTTCTGGCTGGTCTTCTGTCTTCAGTGCCTGCTTGTTCCGCGGCTCCCTCCTCTTAGCGGCCGGCAGGCCCCATACTATCTCAGCCGGCGGACAGGCCCCCCCATTTCAGTGCGTCGTGGGGCGCCCCCCCCATTTTGGATTGTCAGATGTTAAGATCAGTATCCGGCGGCTGGCGGATGACACTCCCGGTGCAGAGACTGGGGGCCCGCTGGCTGCTGGATACCGATACCGATACCGTGCCACAATGGAGACACCAGCCTGGACGGCTCACTGTTTGTCTTGCAGTAATGCCCAGACACACACAGCACAAGTGCCCCATTAGCAAGACCCGAGCCCCTTCCTATCCATATCATGCAGGAGACTTTCCCCTGTGACAGGTGACCCCCGCCAGGCCTCTGCTACACAAATATTAGCCAAGTACAGAGCTGCAGCCTCTCTAGGTTCATCTTCAGAGATCTTGGACTGTGCTGGGCCCCCCACAGGCCGAGGCCCTGGTGCGCCCGCACTGCCTGCACCGGCGGTAGTTCTGCCACTGACAGGGATGCATGGCATTTTATATATGCATTATAAAAGAATGAACCTAACCTATATGTGTGTTTGCTTTTTATTTTATTTAGTTTTCCTGGCCTTAGAGGATTACCTAATCTCTTAGTTCTAGATCTCAGCTTCAATGCAGTTATTGATATTGAGATGTTTAAGACATGCAGCCGACTGACCACTCTGAATTTGTCCCATAACAAAATTAGAAGTATGAAGACCCTGCCAACACTTGCACATCTTACTAAGTTGCATTTAAACTCAAATAAGGTAAGCAACTGATTTTATTTTGTTAAATATTGTGTATTATGAACAACTGCAACATGTCTTTTATTTGAGAAAATAGTTTTCACATTTATTCCATTCTTTTTTTGCATCTCAGTGCTGCTGATCTGCTGCTGCAGACTGTTTCATCCACTTCCTGTCTTCATGCATGCACTTCAGCAGCAGCTGCACAAAACTGCTTAGGGTGGGCTTCCTGATAGTGGCTACAAAGGAACACACCTGCCTATTGAGCATTGTCATGGCTGCATGTAGTCTGGACTGGAGGTTGGTTTAGCTAGCATCTGAGTAAAGGTGGCCAAACACCTTACAATTATCGTTCAAATTTCTTTCGTCCATCATTGAACTGTCGTCCGTGTCCCTCTCGAATACCCCATAATGCACAGACCGATGTGGATTTCGATTATCGTTCATTGTCATTACTAACTGACCGAATTTCATTGATCGACAGAACAGATTTTCATTGTGCAGTGTTCATGTTACGATTTTTTTTCGTAAGGGAATGCCACTAATGCATCGATTCTAGTACGATTCGAAAAAAGTTTTCTAGCCTGACCGATTGAGGAAATTTGGCCAGTTATACAGTAATTCGGATCGTTCACTTCCAATCAACTGGCCGATTATCGTATGAAACCCAATCTCCTTCGAATTTTCGAACAATAATTGTAAGGTTTATGGCCACCTTTATGCAGCAGGGTTACAAAAGAATGTAAACATTGGAATGCTAAAAGTCAGTAATGTGGGGTATCTTAAGAGATTATAAATGTTATTTACTGTAGGGGGGG
>NW_017306295.1:2659360-2663578 GCF_000935625.1 Nanorana parkeri | reverse complement strand
TTTTTTTTTTGTGGGGGGGGGGGGGGGGGGGTGCTTCACCTTTTAAATTGGTTTGATTCACACACATAATCTTATAGTAGTAAAGATCATATCATTTTAAATTCTACTGCACCAGACTTGGTAGCTGAAGTTAATGTGGGCTTTCAGAAGGGACCTATACCGAAGATGGCAGTGATGTTGAGAAAGTAACAGTGTAGCATAATGAAATATCATAGGTCTGTCTGCTCTCACTTTTCTGATGGATGAAACTGAAGGTATTGAGAAGAATAGACATGAATTAAATAACTCTTTGTTTGAGGAAGTTGGCATCATGGCAACAAAATGAATACCCTTGGATGCCCTGTTAGGTTACAAAAATGATGACTGCTGCTTTCTGGGACAGTGCATATACTAGGGGGTCCCCCCCAGAAAAGAACCCTCCCAATGTTGAGGGCATGTTGTCTTGTATGGTGCAGGAGGGGGCGCTCGCACCCCCCCTTTCCTGATCTGCCAGGCCATTGCTCGGATTAAGGTATGGAAATTTAGAGGGGCCCCCACATTTTTTTGTTTTTTTTAGCATTGGGGTCCCCCTTAACATTCCTACCAGACCTGCAGGGTCTGGTATGACTTTGTAGGGGAAACCCACACTTCTTTTTTTTCTTGGACATTGGGGGTCACCCCTAATATTCCTACTAGACCTAAAGGGTCTAGTATGAATTGGGGAGGGGACTCCATGCTGTTTTTCCTAGGTTTTAATAACTTTCAGTCTGACCGATTCGGTCTGACCAATCTCCCTGCTCTGGCTGTTTGTTCAACTTTGGCAAGCCAAAACATGTTAGTTTGGCTCAGCTGCATTCGTGTGTTTCCTTCGGCTGCCTTCAGCTGCTGTACACGCTATTGAGAATAGGGTGTACAGTAGCCCTTTGGTTCAACTGAACCGAAGGGTTTCGGCAGCCAAAGCGAGCGGAAGGATTAGCCGAACGTGCGTCTAAATACTTTAGCTCTTTAATGAATAACCACCAGCCTTTTGGATGGGTCATATACCAGCTCACTCAGTGGCGCAGCATTAAGATGACAGCTCTAGAGTTCAATTCTGGAAGGTGACCTATAACTTAAGATGTGAAAATGTCTTGGGGCTCTGTTCCAATGAAAGTCTTAGAGCTCTTACCAGGTATTATCCCCATGAGGATAGTAGCTACCTGGTATGCAAAGGTTGTCAACTAAATACCTTGAAATGTGGCATATGGGGTTTAAGGTTACAGGCCAATGCTTCTGATATCATAGCAGCCTCTGCTATCAAGTAAGGTAAAAATAGTGTTAAGGCTAAGACTTGAAAAGCCCGTGGCTGGAGGGTGTTAAGGGTCACATAGCCTTGGTAGGTGGGTGTGTTAAGGGATATGCCAGACATAGACGGTGTTGAGAGGCTTGATGGCAGGGTGGACGAAGGGTATCCAGGAGCGGATAGGTAAGCCTTGCCTCAGAGCCTTGGCTTAGGATGGTGCTGTGGGTAAGGGTGAACCCAGGGTGGCTAGATATGGTTGCCATTGTGGGTAGTGTGGCTAGATGCAGGGGGAATTGAGGGTAACGGTGGCCACAGAACCTTAGCAGAAGGAGGGTAGTGTTGAGGGTAAGGCAGGCCACAAAGCCTTGGCAGATAAGAGTGGTGTGATGGAAAAATCTTCCCAGATGAGGTCATTGTGGAGTTATATGAGGTAAGATGTGGGTAAGGAGGACTCAGGGTGGCCAGGTAAGGTAAGAATAGTGTGACTGGCAAAAGCTGTGTTGAGGGGGTTATTGTGGCTAAGAGTTGCAGAGGAGGGTGGTATAAGGGAATTGCTATCCAGAGAGCCTTATCACATGAGGATGGACAGGTGGTGCAAGGGTGGATAAAGGACCTTGGCAGAGGTGGATGACGTATAGGTAGCCAAATGAGGGGGGTTTTAGGAGTAAGGCTAGCCACAGGAGTAAGGCTAGGGGTGGCAATACTGCCTTGTTAGGTGAGGGTGTTACGGGGCAGGGCCTTGGTGACAAGACTGGTCACAGAGCCCCCAGGTGCAAATGAGGGAGATGTTGTGGATAACAGAGGGTGGAAATTGTAAGAGCCTTGTCAGATGAGGGTGTTGAGGGCCCTGGTGGTAAAAGTGGCAAAGAGGAAGATGATTTGTATAAGGGTGGACAACAGAATGTGTGTAAGAGTAACCACAGAAACCGTGGGTGAAGTGTTGAGGGTATGGCTGGCCACAGAGCAGGTAACATTTTTTTGGAATTAGTCCTTTGTAACCCCTGTGCATCAATATTCAGACTATTCAGTCACATGTGCTGACAAGAATTATGCTGGCAGGAGGAGAGAGCAGACTGCACAGAGAGTTGACCACATTATTCTGCTGCTAGTGGATGTAGTGTTGAGGCATTTGGTTTTTTTTGCAAGCTGCCAGAAACCATATTTTAAATTCAGCTTGGGGTCATAAAATTACTTGTCCTGGTCTTGCTTTTAAAAACAATGGGGTGAATTTATCAGAGCTGGAGCAGACAGAATTTGGAGCAGTTGCTCAGAGTAACCAATCAGATTCGCTCTTCTCAGTTAAAGGAGAACTATGAGGTGAGTGCTTTTCACTCACCTCCTAGTTCTAGCCGACCTGTGACAATGAGACTGTCACGGGTCGGCTCAGTAGATCGGGAGGTGAGTTTGCTCACTTCTCGATCCTGTCACAGCTCTCTGCCGTGACAGGGGAGTGGCTGGATTCCCCCCTCCCCACTCCGATCCTCCAGCACTGACTGGCAGAACGGACGGGGAGAGGGGGGGGCGACACAGCTGGCTCTGCCTCTAGATAGGCAGAGCCAGCTGTCACTCACGCAGCTGGGCGGATCAGACATAATTGTCGGGATCCGCTTCAGCTGCGGCGTCTCAGTATACCGCGAGCTGTAGCTCGGGAATAATGAGCTTAGGGTGACAGGAGGAAGCTAGTTTGTGTCCTCCCGTTACCCTAAGGAGAACTATGGGGAAAAGCCCTAACCCCATAGTCCTCTTTTCAGCTTTGACAATGAAAGAGAGAAGCTGATTGGCTGCCATGGGGAATTGCTCCAGATTATGTCTGCTCCACTTTTTATAAATTCCCCTCAATGTATTTAATGATACAGTATGTGTACTAAATATGTCTATAAGGAATATGAACATATTTTCAGCTTCAAAATGAATATTCTCCTGCCATCATTTAATACCAAGGGAGCAAAGATCCTGGTAGTTTAATATTTATTACAGCTTTTATGATAGATAGCATGTCTTTAATGAAGTATATGCAGCCATCAACATGCCTGCTTTGGCCTTTTAGACAGATTTGACCTTATTCCGCTTAGAAGGATCTCTGGTTAAGTAGATGTTAATTAGATTAGCACTTGAATTGTGTATTGGAAACATTTATAAACCAGAACATTTTTCCTCAGTAAAAGACACTTGAGCCATCCGCTCATTTATAGAGCTTGCGAGTCAGGACAGATACTAGATTAGTGTTATTTTTCAAAAACCACTTTAAGCTTTCAAATAGTAAAACAGTATTTATGTAAAGAAGCCATTTTTGCACATTATCTTATGACATAAGATAGAGATCTACACACCAGATGTCCAACTTTGCAATAATATTGCATTGTGTATGAATGCTATCACATTTTAAACCCAGAATTAACCCTTCCAGTTATATCCTGGCTTCTGCCAGACACATCAAAGCCTTGTAGTTACATTATACAACATTTTATTAGCAAGGCAACAAATGTGAGCTTCCTTAGGAGTTCCACTATAATATTGACTTCTGGCATGTGAATGAAAGAGTTTGTGCTCAAACTAAGTGGCGACTTTACAGTTTTGAAAGATTCAATGAAAGTTTCACAAATGCAAAATCACTACTAAGTTACTACTATCTTTCCATTTATAATGATTTATGGAAACGCGTGTAAGCGAAAACTTATATTTTGCATTTTGTGCAATTTTAGAGGTATCTGTCATTGCTGATCATGTATGCTCCGAGGTTTAGAAGATATTCTTTAGGTTTAATTGCACTTTAGATATGAATTTTACTCAAAATGCTCATTTTCCAAAAATGACATGTTGAAATATATTTCAACACGGTGAAAAATCATTTAAACTGATATGTCTCATTTTCTACACCTGTCTAAACAAGGGGTCACTTTGACGTAGTTGGTTCCACTATTTTTACAGGGCCGTCCGTGTAATGAGGCAGGCGGAAT
>NW_017306295.1:2647447-2659260 GCF_000935625.1 Nanorana parkeri | reverse complement strand
AGGCAGAATTACAATGGTTACCAGGAGCTGGGCGGGACACTGGCCAGAGCGTTCAGGTTGCTAAGAGCCTGCAGAGGGTGGCGTTACCAGCACCACTCTGCCAACCCAAACTCCCCCGCCCTGACCGCACCGCCCATCATCCGCCTCAGGTGGCAATAAGGCTATGGACACCCCTGTATGCATTTATTATAATATCTGGAACTAGGAATTCTTCCTTTTTATGGAGAAATATCTTGGCATGTGTTTAGTTTATTGTAGTGTGCAAATGGCTAAGTGACAATGTTTAATGTCCTCTAGCTATGTCAATGTTTGTGTGCAAGCAATAAATATTATATGGTATGCAAATAATTTATATGAAGGTTGTTTTAAAATAAATGTAGTAAATCCTTGTTTATTTCAATTTTGAAAAGAAAGATTGCAGTACTACATCACTGACAGATTTCTTATATATTTCTGAGACTTTACCAGCAATATTAGTGCACTTTAAATCCCAGGTCCAACTATTTGCCGTGCTCATTTTCCCTGCTGAAGAGTTTTACTTATTGTATAAAAGAAAAAATAAAGCAGAAACAGTGATTCTTCATAGTGATTCTTCATAGTGTGAAGGGCAGTTCTGGCAATTTCAGCTGAGATACCTCACTACTGAATCCAGTCTGTTCAAATGCTAAAATTGTGTAAGCCAACCCATTAATGTGAACTGATACATAATGTTAACACAATGCTATCGTAACACAGTGTTGATGGAATAGATAAAAGAAGGGGTGTCTGTCCTGGGCAAAAATACTACTCTATGTTCCCTCCAGTTCTACTAACGTAACAACATTTAGTGACTTGTGCAGTGAAGGATCAGACTGGCTGATCTTTGTTTTCAGCACAGATCATGTGATCAAATGCCTAAGTCTACCTTTTCAATTTTACATTTTAAAGTGACACTAAACTCGGAAGTTAAACCTTAACAATGCATTCAAGTACCTTAACTATTAACAAAACTGAAGCTTACTTGTGTATCACTTACCTGTAGATCCTCAAATCATCTCTGAATTGGTGCTGACGCTGTCCTTCCTTCTGGAGGGTGGTTACTTTTGTTCCCCATGGTCCCTGTGTATGTTGTAAAGAATCCACCGTTCCAAGCTCGCTCCCGTGATACAGTATTACTTCAATACAAATTGTCTAACTAAACATGAGAATGTAGTCTACCATGGGAGTGAGCTTGGATTGGTGACTACTTTACAACACACACTAAATTCAGGAGGTAAATCTTAAAAATGCATTTAAGTACAAAAATGTATCTTATTGTGTATCACTCGGCTGTAGATCCTCAAATCAACTCTGAATTGGTGCTGACACCGTCCTTACTTCTGGAGTTATATACAAATAAGATACATTTTTTGTTAATAGTTAAAGTACTTGAATGCATTTTTTTTATTCAACTCCTGAGTTTGGAGTCACTTTAAAGAAGATGCTCCATGTGTTTTTCGACTTTGGTTTAAGAAATGTGCAGCTATAAAGCTGTAAACAATGGCTATGCTGAGGCTAGATGTTTGTTTTTACGGTATAAAGCCGTTTATAATTTTAATGAAAACAGAGAAAAGGCTGCTTTCAAATTATTCAAAGAAAACAAACTGAAGTCAGTAGACTGGTCAGTTCCCTTCAGTTCCACAGTAAGCGATAGCTGGGGGTGGAGTCTGTTTATTTTGTCTTGTTCTCACAGGTTAATTTTTGTTTTTTTGAAGACAAATGCACTCAGATTACTTTGTATATTTTAAAATTATTGACACAGCGCTAAAGGTGCTAAATTAGAACCAAAATGAATCAAAAATACCAGTGTTAAAGTTATTATCACAGCTCAATCCCATAAAGAGGATCAAAGGAATGAACCATAAAAAATTATATAGGTGACTAATACAACCAACTGAAATGAATTGATTCAATAATAAGGACATTAATCGATTCAATAGTGGCAGAATAGTTTCTCATGTGATAAATTGTGACAAAATGTCATAAAATGTGGTAATAATGAAAAAAGCAATAAATTCTGGCAACTCAAGTGTTAAACTACAAACACAACCGATTCTGGTAACCTAAATGATCAATGCCACAAGTGAAAAAAAAATGTGAATAAAATATAAATGAAAAAACACCTTAGGAAGTCTCAATCCGTGAAAAAATGTCAATGTAAAAAACAAAAAACTGTCAAACACACGAAAAAATCATCGACACTTCTTCGCCCAATCTGCAGCCCCCCGAGTGATGGTTACTCACCAGATGGTATATGAAATGAGGCCCCTCACAGAGGTATAGATCTGATCCCCTGGTTCTTTGGAATATAAAACACATCCATGGAAAATACTGAGCTGTCAGTTTTCTCCTTCCCGCAGTTGCGTTCTCTGGATGGTATTCAGAATCTTCCCAAACTCCATGAACTTTATGTTCACAACAATAAGATCACCAGTCTTCTTCCCCTTTCCGCCTCACTGGCACTCAACGTCCTTGATGTGTCAAACAACAGTATCAGTTCCTTCTCAGAGACGCTTCTGATTCTACATGGACTTCAACGACTTACCCAGCTTAGTTTAAAGGTAAGTGTTTTTTAACTGATGTTTTAATATAATTGGCTGATAAAAATGTTGTGTCACAGGATTTCTTATACAAAATAAAATATTTGTATATTTAGTGTATTATCATAAATATTTGGTTGCGTTTAAAGGAAATCTGCATAGAAAGAAATATGTAAGCTGCTATTTCAGGCTAATTGCTTGTCAATCTCTGCAATTCTTTAAACATCTGCCCTGGGGCATGCATGCAACAAATAAAGTCAAAACTCCTTGTTCTGGGTTACGGAATCTGAGAGAGGGAGAGAGAGAGATAAATCTTATATTTACAACATAAAACCATCTGTAATTGTAGATGTATGTCCTTTTCTTTTACATTTGTAAAAGTGTATGTACTGTATAGCCAAAACTTTTTTCTTAGTTAGATGGGAAGTGATTGTAAATCCAAAAATTTTGAGTTGTCATCAGAACAAGAGGTGAGGGTGGATCTTCCAATGGGGACACATGTACTGGTGACAGCTATCTAGGAAGGCAATTTCCCTCACTTTGTAAAGATTTTCTCTTACTTCCTGCTGTGTCTTTAGGATAGAAAGTAAAGGAAAATCTCTCTAACAGGACACAGACAGCAAAAATAGACTGACAGGGGTTTGAGCCTTCCCTGCTAAAATAAAAACGTTTTGGCTATACATAGTCTTTAAATATTTCAGGTGTGGCCTGACCTAAACGTCACCACTGCATATACTGTCTGGAAATGAATATTTAATTCAAATGTACACCTCATTTTTTTTTCTTTATTTGGCAGAGAAACCCATTGGCCCTTGATAGCAGATACCCTTCGTCTGTCAGACAACATACATCTATATGTATCTTGGATAATGTTGTAATAAAAGATGCTATGGATATTGAGTTCTCTCCAGTCTATCGTTCATTACTCAGACAATCAATGGACACTCTAAAAGGAAAAGACTACAGAAAAGAAAGGCTGCAAGAGGTTATTAGGAAAAATCTGATTTTGAAACTAAAGAATAAACAAGATGCAGCAGAAAGTAGTATTCATCTTCTTCATAAGAGAATACTGTAAGCAGTTTAGTTTCTACAAGCCATGTAACTTTGTATGTACATTATGCTAAAACTGACCAATAGCATAAGATAGTGGTGGGCATTAGAAAACGATCAGATTGCTAATAAATAACACATTTTTCTGACACCTACAATACTTATACAAGCCTATTTATATTTCTACAGCATAAATATACTATAACCTGCAGCACACCAAACAGTTGGCCGTTTGACAAATATTTCCAACTCAGCCGATAACCTTTTTTCTTGGACATTAACACCACAGTTTTAAAATAAAAAAACAAAAATCCACAAAGTGACACTAAATTCAGTAGTTTAATCTTAAAAATGTATTCAAGTACCTTACTTATTAACAAAAAATTATCTTATTTCTATATCACTCGGCTGTAGATTTACAAATCATCTCTGAATGGGTACTGACACTGTCTTTCCTTCTGGAGGGTGGCTACTTATGTTCCCCCATGGTCCCTGTGTGTGTTATAAAAAAGCCACCGCTCCAAGCTCACTCCCCTGATAGACTACAATCTCACATTTAGTTTTTATATTTTGGAGCAGTGAGTACTTTACACACACAGAGACCACAGAGAACAGAAGTAGCCACCCTCCAGAAGAAAGGACAGTGTCAGCATGAATTCAGAGATGAATTCATTTTTAAGATTAAACTCTTGAGCTTAGTGTCAGTTTAAGCAATTATGAAGCATTTAAGACCTAGATAACACAAGCAAACCTCCATGTCATTTTGGTGATATGGCTTTATACCATGCATGCAAATATGACAAGAGGACCTGCAAAATATTTATAGAGAAGGTGAACAATGGCAGCTTCTATGTATCTGACTAATGACAGGTTTCCTTGAAAGACTAATCAGATAAAAATCACTCAGGTATTATAGTTCTAGATCTTGTATTATTACTATGTAAGAGTAATTAATTTGTGTATGTTATTTATATTATGCAGGGATCTACAGGAAGAGCTCAAGGAGTTTGAAGATAATGTAAGGGGGGAGATTGAAAATTGTAGCAGGTAATGTGTTTTGACCCCTTCGCAATGCAGGCTTTTTTTTTTTTTTTTACCAAGCACAAAGACAAATCTTTTATATGTGTGTTAATTAGGAGTTACAAATATGGTGGATATACAATTATAAATCGTAGATTCAAACAGGCCATCTGGCTTGTTAGCATCAAACATGCATGGCCTCTCACTTTTATTTCCCTTTTAAATTGCTATAAAACATATGGACATATATGTTTCATATGTATTGCAGGCCTTTTCTACACATGAGTACACTTGCCTTAGTGGCAGGCAAGCAAAACAACTAGCGCAGATATTTCATGTATGCTATATGCTAAAACTGTATGCTGAAACAACAGGCAGATTCCTTACTTTCACGAAAATAAAGGTAAAACAAAATAAGTATGAAAAAGTAAAAGCTTGCATTACTTAAGCCCTGTTTTCTTTCATTTGAAATTGCTCATTTGCTGTGTAGAGTATAATGCACGGAAATAAAATATCACATTTAGAAAGAAACAGAGCTTCCCCGTAGCATCATCTGCTTTCCTTACATTTCACAGCAGGACTACATTATCACAAATTGATTATTTTTTTCTTAACAGACTTTATTAGTTTCCCTGGAAATGCTAAATACCAGGTTGACATGTTTTCAGCTGTATGAAAGTATATTTGCCCGTTACACAAATGCAATTACTTAGAATTCATGTGAAAAGTGTGGCACACAGGGGGGCTAATATACAAATTAAAACTGTGACTCAGTGGGCACTACTGTTTTGCTCATACTACCAACGTGCAATACTACCAAAGTACTTATAAAACCCTCAGCATACACAGACTACACCCTCTTTGGACAAAACTAATGTAGTTCCTAGCTGTGCAATTTAAGGGATCTAAAAATCAGGACTGTCATACAAAAAAGATACAGTTAGGAAGTAGATGGGCATTATATAGTCTAAGCACCCATGCCTTAAAAGAGAACTATGGGGTAAGTGTTTTTCCCCATAGTTCTCTTAAGGTCACGGGAGGACAAATACTAGTGTCCTCCCATGACCCAAAGGTCAGTATATCGCGAGCTACAGCTCGCGGTATACTGAGACCACCGCAGCTGGGACGGAACCAGACATTACTGTCGAGATCCACCCAGCTGCGTGAGTGACAGTGGGTTCTGTCTATATAGAGGCAGAGCTAGCTGTATCCGCCCCTCCCGTTCCTCCAGTCAGCAATGTCTTTCTTTAAATTGTTCACTCACTGTCTTCATGTTTTCAAACAGCAGGCCAGCAGGCTACAGCGGCTGGCTGTCCAGTACAAGATCACAAAGTACATCACAGTGTCCATCATCTGTACATATACTATCTTGAAGAAGTGAGGAAAGAGAGTAGGGACCAGGAAGCTGGGAGGGGCTTGCCTTGCTGTGTCTGTGTGTTTGTGGAGACACACACAGCTTACTAGCACACAAGAGTAGCTCCATAAGACTCTGCAAGGGAAATGAACCACCCTAAAACAGGATATTATGGCCAAAGTTGATTCTGCAGGCTAAAATAGGGTTATTCACTATTGAGTTGAAGGATACAGCTGTAGCTTCGGCTGATCCTTTGGCTCCCTTCGGCCGTCGCTGCCCTTCGGTTTAGTTGAACCGAAGGGCTGCTGTACGGGCCATTCACAATAGCCTGTACAGCAGCCTGAAGGCGACGGAGCGGCTCAGTCGAGCCGAAGGCATATGCTTCGGCTCAACTGACCCGAAGTAACAACCAAAGCGGGACGAACGGCCTGCCAAAGGCCGGCAGTCGCCCCACAAATGACAGCTGGGTGGAGCCGGCCATGATCTCATGGCTCGCTCCGCCCAGTTGTAATGACAGATCAGCGTCCCGACATGACCTGGGGACACTGATCTGTCATTAAACAATAACAACTGGACAGAGTCGGCCGTGATGTCCCAGCTGGCTCCGCCCAGATGTTATTCATTGGCCGGGACCTGCTAGAAGACTCTGGCAGGTCCCGGCCATTAGGAAACAGCTGTCCTCCCATGAGGCAGCCGTACAGAGCTGACCGAAGGCAGCAGTACAGAGTACAAACAAAAAGTAATTATTTTTATTTAAAGAGTTTTCTTGTGCATAGTTACCTTAATTTAGAGAAGCTACTTTAGCCCACATTGAAAATAAAAGAGTTAAGCCGATTCTGCCCCTTTCCTAAGCAAGTTGTACACTCACTACTTTACATTGTAGCAAAGTGTAATTTCTTCTGTGTCGTCACATGAAATGATATAATAAAATATTTACAAAAATGTGAGGGGTGTACTCACTTGTACTTACACTGTGAGATACTGTATGTGTTGCTTCAGCCCATCAGGGAAATTGCACAAGAAACAGCATTGGGCTTCTGCAAAACTGAGGACAGGCAAATGTCTCTCTACCTTTTATTCTCATTGTTACATCTGCCTTCTATGGCCAGCATAATTTAATGTCAGATAGTTTCTCTAAGTAATGCATATTTTCTTTAGAAAACTGCTTGATAATGAAAAGGTTATTTTTAGGGAATAACACCTGCGTTGTCCGATTTTCATAAAACTGATTCCTATGCACTTTGTTCCTTTTTGACTTGACATGTTTCATGCCTTTATATATTTTGTGTGCTTACAGATATATTAATTCCATTCCGCAAGAAGATTTAGACAGTGTTGACCCACATGAAGTTCAAAGAGCGACAGAACAGTATTTATTCACCAAGTTTTGGGAACGATGGGAACATGGAAAGAGGAGGCCTGGAAATCTGTCCTTCACTGACTTAACAGATTCTGAAGAGGTAGGATTCTATTTAAGAGATCATTACATCTCTGCAAACACTTCCTTTGGGTCCCATGGCACTTTGTTTCAGTCATTGGACATCTGTGATCCGCCATATCTGCCCTTGCTGTTATACTCCACATCTGCCTTTGCTGCAATATGCCACATCTGCCCCTGCTGAGACCCTCCGCATCTGCCCTTGATTAGGTGCTCCGCCAACAACCCATGCTACGCCACTGACTACAAGTGTCACTAAACACATTATATCTTTTCACATGGGTTTAAACGTATTTCCATTCCTTCATCTGTAATAAACCTCCAGTCAAAACATACTGTATATATAGCCCACTATATCCACCATGTTTGTCCTTGGCAATATCCAATGGCAATCATTTGCATAGCTAGCTTACATTGACACAAAGCAATATACACATATAGTTCTCCACATACAGAGGTTCACATCTCATATAATATTTTAAGACTTGATAGCATCACCCACATATATATGGGATTTGTCATGCACTTCCTTTTAGTATGTCATTGTCCATTGTTAATGTGCACCTTCCCCAAGAACATCTTGTGGATGTCTGCATCCATGTAAAAGATCAAAGGGAGAAATATTACATCCAAGTCAGATTTTTACACAGTGCCTTTTCACTGGCTGATGTAACATTATGACAAACATATCTAAACCATGTTTATCAACAGGTGGTGTTTCTGGTTCACTAGGCAGATGTATTGCCATGATGCTTTGCTATCAGTCAAGAATTATCTTACAAGTTCATAGTTATTATATTGACATAGTAATGTGCACAGTAAAGACCTTCAGTTAAGGAAAATGAGAATATGACATTTATTATTTAGCTTGTAAGCTCTTACTAGCAGGGCCCTTATAATCCTTTTGTAAGGAATTGTATTTTAACTGTACTGTCTTCATTTGTTTTGCAAAACACTGCTCAAACTGATTGTGCTATATAAATCCTGTATAATAATAGTAATGATAATAATAATAATTTATTATTTCTGCTCACCCCTCCTTTTTTGCTATCCAAGCACAATACATTATTGTACAGTTTGATGTTATATAGTAATATGCCTAAAGTGTCCCTCTTTATTACTTGTAAATTTAACATTCTTAACCCTAGCACCAGACAGTGCTCAAAGGCCATGGCTCGAATTTTCTTTGGTAGTGTGTGCTATCATCCACAGCAATCTATATAGATGCATTTATTTATTACAGAATTTTATATAACAACATCAATTTAAATACTGTACATTCACATTAGCCCCTGCCCTCAAGGAACTTACAATCTAAGGTTCCTATCTCACATATTAGGGCCAACTTACGCAGCCCTACTTACGCAGCCCAACTTACGCAGCTAATTAACCTACCAGCATGTCTTTGTGGTATGGGAGGAAACCCGAGTAAACCCACGCAAACATAGGAAGAACATGAAAATTCAGTGCAGATGGTGCCCTGGAAATGCCAAGCACTGTAAGGCAGAAGTTTTATATTACAATTTGAGGGCCTTGGTGGAAGTAGGGAATGGGTTAAGGTAAAGTTAGCCAAAAGCAATGCACCCTGGGATTGCCTTGTCATCAGCAGAGCATTGTTGGGAACTCTAATTGGTAATCTCAGGAGATCTCAGGCATTTATCTCGCCTGAGATGATGTGCATAGTCACATGTGCCAGAAATCCAGGAAGTAAAAGGAGAGCTAGTAATCTACCCTCAGTAAACATGGCCACTGCCAGAAGACTGGGAAAGAAAAGGAAAATAAGGTATGCAAAGAATACAAAGCCGGCAATTATCTAAAAGTATGTGTTTGTAGATTGTCATTGCTAAAAATTTCCAAAGGTGTGATTGGACAACGAAGGAGCAGTAGAAGACTGACCCATTTATCTCCTCTTGTAAGCATAGTCCTTGTCATTACCAACGCATAGTGGGGGAAGGGGTTAATTATTAATGCTACTGACCACCAATGCTTGGAGTTATTATTGCGTTGACAGACCACCAATGCTGGGGGTTATTATTGCGTCCACTGACACGAATGTTGGGGATTATTACTGCGATTAGTGACCCCAATGTTGGGGGTTTTATTGCATCCATTGGCACCAATGCTGGGGGCTATTTTTGCATTCACTGGCATGAATGTTGGGGATTATTGCTGCGATTAGTGACCCCAATGTTGGGGGTTTTATTGCATTTATTGGCACCAATGCTGGGGGCTATTTTTGCATTCACTGGCACGAATTTTGGGGATTATTACTGCGATTAGTGACCCCAATGTTGGGGGTTTTATTGCATCCATTGGCACCAATGCTGGGGGTTATTATTGCATCCACTGGCACCAATGCTGGGGGTTATTTTTGCATCCACTGACATGAATGTTGGGGATTATTACTGCGCTTAGTGACCCCAATGTTGGGGTAATTATTGCATCCATTGGCACCAATGCTGGGGGCTATTTTTGAATTCACTGGCACCCATGCCGTGGGTTGTTTTTGCATCCCCTGGCACCAATGTTGGTGATTAGTATTGGGTCCAGTGACCCCAATGCTTGGGGGGCACAGTTTGACATATTCTCCCTGGGCACCAGATGGCCTTGTCCTGGCACTGGGAGGAGGAGCATTGGGTGGTAGCATGAAGAGGCACCCTCAGCATTGTTGGAGGCCACTGCTACCACCTGGATTTCTTGGAGAACTGGAGACCAGCCATGCCAACAGAGGGGTAAGTGTTTGTATGTTTGTGTTGTTGTGTATGTATGTACGTGTATGCAGTCAGTGTTACCGAAATGGTTGGTGTGTGCACTTGACTTCCACCATTTCACTGAGAGTGCCTGTAGGTGGCAGGCAGGTGCACTGTCAGTGTCACTGGAATGGCGGATATGTGGGAGCCAAGTGCACACATCTTTCCAGAGACATTCTCACCTATCCACCATTCCAGTGGCACTTACTATGCCTGTAGGTGGCAGTGCAAGTGTCACTAGAAAGGTGTGTGCATCTGGCTTTCACTTATCCAACCTTTCCAGTGCCACTGGCAATGTACATGGTGTCCACCTACAGGCACTGTCATTGTCAGTGGAAAGGTGGATAAGTGGCAGCCAGGTTTACTGTCAGTGTTAATGGAATAGTGTACACACAATGCACCTAGATGCCACCTATCCATTATTCTGTAGACATTGAACCTATTGTGCAAGCCCCTCTCACTTTTTATAAGCACAATTTGGACACAATTACCATATCACCACCCACCATCCACTGCCCACCAACTGACCCACCCACAGTCTCAGAAAATACAGTTTCTAAAAGTTCCCAGGTATGGTCATCACATGTACACTGCAGCACCACACATCCCTGGCTCCAAGTGCTGACCCTCTTTCTTCCAGTATAAATGCTGCTTTATAGGGTATTACAGGAGGCTGATACTAATTCAAATCCAGGTATTTAGAAATACATATAAAGCCCAACTTAAATATGAATTAGAATGTACTTCCTAGAAAAACAAGCAATAGAATATTCATTGAGGTAGGGTAGGTTTTTAATTCATTTTGTGCTTTAATGATTTATTAATAAGTATGTGACTGTATTAATTGGAGCCTTCTTTATACTTGCTTGGAGCTCAACCTTTCGACTGTCAAACCACTGGCCAATAGATGGGAAACTTTATTTTGTGTTATTGATCATTAAAATGAATTGTATCCATGTTATGTCTATATCTAAGAAATCACATATTTAGATAAACCTTTTAGTTTAAATTAAAACTGGGGGCATTATTTACTAAATTTGTTTGATCAAAAAACTGATTAAGTAAATTGTTCCTAGAGATCTATGTAGAGCACACTGCAAGGTCCTATCCCACCCATTGCCTTTTTCACCCCAGTAAATACCCCAAGGCAGCCTACACAGCCTTCTTTTGGTAAAAGGCCATCATGTTTTTTCCTGTTTACAGTGCTCATCCAGTGCACAAAACATAAAATCAATTGTGCTACAGGTGTGCTTGTCATAAAACTGCCATATCAGGTGAAAGATCAGGGCAAACCACAGCCCAAACACAGTATTCTTGACCTGGAGCTTACTGAAAAATGTCAGGAATCTCACATTTAGATCCAGAATCATGGGATACATCTATGCAAGTTACCAGGTACACCAACGTCAGCACTTGGGCTACCATTGCATACATCTAACAAATTATTTGTAAATTATTATATTGGATACAACATATAAAGTCATGAGTCAAGAGTGGAGGATAGTGTAACATAGCATGGTAAACAGCAGGTGGCACTTCAGTTGGTATGGTGTGAAGTCTTAGAGACTCTGTTACTGTTTAAAAAAAACTAAAAACAAGACAAGCCTGCTGAGAAAAAATTAAAGTGTATGTAAACCATAGCA
>NW_017306295.1:2639077-2647367 GCF_000935625.1 Nanorana parkeri | reverse complement strand
GCTGCGTGACAGACAGTCACCGCTCTCTGCAGGGAGATGATCGAGAAGTGAGTGAGTGACGGTATGTGTTCGCTCACTTGCCGCTCTATAGAGTCGACGTGTGACAGTTCAATGTCACATGGCGGCTCTAACTATGAGGATGAGTGTAAATCACTCACCTCATAGTTCTTCTTTAAGTGGGAAAAATACCTGTTAATTCTGCCAGAAATTTTGTGAGCTAATACCTGAAAGCATACAAATAACCTGTTTGAAAACTTAACTGACCTCTATAGAGACCTTATATACTGTATAATTTGAAAACAATACTAACTCCAGACTGTGTACCCCCAGAATGATGACGGCCTAGCAACAAATGACGCAGCCCAGGCCCCATATTTTTTGCAATGATGCCAGTCAGCATCCCTACGTCCCTTTGTTTACATTCAGCTGTTGGCTGGGGAATTATATAGATTCCTATTTTGGCGCCATTTAATTCAGACGTAGCAGTTGGCTGAAGAATCTCCGGACTGTCAACTAGATGGGGCCGGGATGGGTCATTGGTTGCAATCACACTATCAGCTGCACAGCATATGCAGAAATCAACGGGTGCCACTATTTCAGAACAAGTCCATATACCCACTGCACTCAGATGCCGCTATTCCAATGTAATAAAATGGGTGCTGCAGTAGTCGGCGGATGGCAACCTCCTCGTCATATGATCAAGTACGTCTATTTATTAACGTACGTGCTGCATAGGAAATACACTTAATGCAACGTTTCGGGGTTGCAGAGGATCCCCTTCATCAGGCAGAAACAAGTGACATTTTTTTCTGCCTGATGAAGGGGATCCTCTGCAACCCCAAAACTATTTCAGAACTGATACTTTCTAATTGCATTTAAAAAAAATAATACATTGATATTAAAAGCCTCACATCACCGTTAAAAGTCTCACATCACCGTTCATGCTCTTTTCTGAGTGTACTATTAAGATCTGTATATGTGTTCTCTTCAAGGCACATACAGAACTTCTCACTCTCATAAAGAAAAGCACATATTATTTCTACTGTGTAGTCTGCATGATAAGAAGGTTAACATATATTTTTCTATTATAAGCACATGACTACATGACTCCCATTGTAGCAAGCTACACAAAAAAGTAGCAATTCAGGTAGATATGTAATAAGAAATTGGTACTGTGGTTTTGTAAGAGGGGAAACCAGTAATTTATATGGTAAGTAATTATGGAATCGGATCACAAACCCTTGGGAAAATAATAATACAGATGAGTCTTGGATCTGCCCCAGCTAGGTTAGATATCTGTTCCCGCCTGGTATGGGAGTTTTCAATGGTCCGCACACGTCGCTGTGTATGAGCTCCAAGGGGTGGGTGGTCTTTCTTTGAGTGGCCTGTGGTAGTGGGGTATGTGTGGCCTTTGCTTCCATACAGCATTTGCAGGTCATGACCATTCGTCAGGGCAGTATGGTTATATCTTCTGATAAGCCTCTCTTTATAATGTCTTTTATGGTTTCTGGGTTTCAGTGTCCTAGTCGTCTGTACCATGGATGGATACATTTGTTGTGTGGATTATCAGTGGCTGTCTTGACTTGTTCATCTGCGGTGATGAGTCTGTACAGGTGTTCATCCAATTTTCCTTTTTCAAGGATTTGCTTATTGTTTCGGATTGTACATTCATCACCTCGGAATTGAACTGTGGGACTGTTATCAGCAACGGTTTTTCCCGATAGAAGGCTTCCTTCTAGGTCTGTGACATACAGTACATTTTTCACGAGTACACTCTGCTTGTCCCCTGACAGTGTGATGCAGTTCAAGAATCCTTGACCGTTACCTTCTGCAGTATTACTTTTCCCGTTTGCTAGGAAAACTTTGTCCTTTGCACGGAAATCAATTTGTGTGAAGGTATCATCACTAGTCATGTGACTTGTTGCACCTGAGTCAATGCACCATCCGTGTTGTATACTGTTCTGAGTCACTTTAAAGGTAGCGCTGTATTATGTGCCTGCAGTTTCCTTTTTAGGTGCCTTAGCTCTATCTCTTGTAGGCGCCTCTTGCTTTCGCTGCTCAGCTTTCCATATTGAACAGTCCTTTTTCAGGTGACCAGTATACAGCGAAAACATGCTCTGCTTTCTTTGTTTTGCGCACATTAAGGGCTTTCTTGTTTTCTTCATTGTGCATATTTTATTTTCTTCTGTCATATTAATTCATTAATTTTCTTTTGGCGTATTCTAGTGTTAGTTCCTGCTCAAGTCTGGTTTATAGAGCATTAATACGCGCACTGTATGACTCTGGAAGGCTGCATAGCAGTAATGACACCACGTGGTTATCTTTCATTTCCTCTCCAATTGCACATAGCTGTTCTATGATTTCCAGCATGTCATTCACACGTTCACACATTTCCTGGCCTTTTTCTAGCCTCATCTTATATAGCTTGCATAGCAGTAAAGTTTCTGTATGTTCTAGAAAATGTGAGTCTCTTTCTATCTTTTTTATCTCTCACCAGATAGAGATTTTTCTAGTCTGTGCTAAACTGATTGATTTCTGTTTTGTTTAACTGAAAAACCCAATAAATAATATCTAATTAAAATATTCATTTCTATCTAGTTTTAATCAGTTTTGTAAACAGTGTTAGTGGAGAGTTGAGGGGGTGGGGTTGCAGCAAGTTGGTCTGCCCCGGGCTCTATTGAACCTGCTCTTTTTTCATATACCTAACTAACTACCTAACCATAATGATATAGCTTAAATTCATGTAGCTCTTGCTGCTTATTGTAATCTCCAGGCATTTACAACAATTTATTTTATGCTACTTTTATAAGAATAAGGATTATTGCTGTTCACCTTTACTAAATCTTTAGAAAACCACACTCTCATAGCCAGAATTGTTTTAATGGTCCATTATGTAATATAAACAATTTCAATATGTGGTTAGCATATGTATACCATATGGACAGATGCATTTTGTTTTACTGTCACTTTAAGCTGGTAAAATAAGTAACAGCCCTTCTAAGTTTCTCATTAGGTTGGAAATGCATGCTGATTATATGTTTTAGAAATTTTTAGGAGATTGTAGAATGTTTGTGTTAGGTTTGCTTTTAAAGTATTCCTGTTGCTATGTTTCAGTTCTGTAAACAATAAGAGTATAAATATAATACGAATTAATGGTAAAATAGATAGACCAGTAGTAGTGAAAACACATGGAAGAACTACTTCTTAGATATATTTTATAATGTAAATGTATTGCACCACAGCATGTTATTGTGATTTGGCCACATAGACAAGGCAAAGAATTTGAAATGTTTCTCTGCCAAACCATGCATGTTATTCAACAGTAACCCTTAAAATATGCGTATCGTATTCAGATATAAACAGTATACCATATCAGCATTATTATAGTGCCTCACAGCTCACCAACATGCATCTGAAAACAACCATTTAGATTTTAGTTGTAAGCAATTTAGCAATGAAAATTGGTTACACTAATAAAGGCTGTTTTTGATCAATTAAAATTACTGTTGTGTGTGCTGTAATAGCCTTCTCCCAAAAGAGAAATGAGTTCTGAACAAATGGCATTTTTGACTGCCAGGCTTTAGGACAATGCCCCACCTAATGGGTTTTTAAAGAATGACATGGCATTTTGTGAACCTAAACACAGTACAGTCCTGGCCTGCTAAGTCTCCACAGCACAATCCTGGTTGCTCTAATGCCAGTGATGGAACTTTGTTGAACTTTGCTTTAAATACCCTGCTTCTGGGTGAATGTTCTACCCACTGAATCAGGAAATTAAAGTGACACTAAACTCAGGAGGAAAAAACATAAAAATGCATTCAAGTACCTTAAAGGAGAATTTAGGGGAGAGTGAATTATTATTATTATACAGAATTTATATAGCACCAAAAGTTTGTGCAGTGCTTTACAAAACTGTGGGAGACAATACAGTTAACAATACAATTTCAGTACAAGAGGTAGGAGGGCCTTGAGAGCTTACAATCTATAGGAGAGGCAAGTGATACAAAAGGTAATAATTGATACGGATGATTTAATGGAAGAACTCAAAGGACAGTTATATCAAGATGGAATAGGCCTCCCTGAAGAGATGAGTTTTCAAGGATCGCCTAAAGGTGGACAGAGTAGGAGATAAGCAGACAGATTGGGGTAGGGAGTTCCAGAGGATGGGAGACACTCTGGAAAAAGCCTGGAGGCGAGCATGGAAGGAGGTGACAAAAGAGCTGGAGAGCAGGAGGTGTCTTTGGAGGAGCGAAGGGTTGGTTTGGGTGATATTTTGAGATAAGGTGTGTGATGTAGGTTGGGACAGGGTTGTAGATGTCTTTTTAGGCTATTGTTAGTATTTTGAATTTTATAGGCTGGGAAAGTGGGAGCCATTAGCAGAGGGGGGTGGCGGATGCTGATTGGATGGTAAGGTGAATGAGTCTGGCAGTAACATTCATGATAGACTGAAGAGGGGATAGCCTGTTTAGTAGTAGGCCAGCAAGGAGTTACAGTAGTCAAAGCGAGATATTACAAGGTAGTGGATTAGAAGCTTTGCTGTGTCATTTGTTAAAAAAAGCCAAATTTTGGAAATGTTACGGAGGGTGAGTCAGCAAGATTTAGATAGTGAGTGGATGTGGGGCTGAAAGGAGAGCTCAGACTCAAGGATTACGCCGAGCGATGGGAGGGTTGATAGTAGTGCTGTTAATTGTGATGGAGAAGTCTGGGGAGGGGACCCGGAGAGAAGGAAATATTATAAGCTTATTTTAGGACATATTTAGTTTGAGGGAGTGGTGTGATGTCCACCTTGATATGTCAGTGAGTAGATTAGTGATACATGAGGAGATAGAAGCTGAGGTGTGGAGAGATATATTTGGTTGTCATCAGCATAGAGATGGTATTGAAAGCCATGGGAGGTTATCAACTGACCCAGGGAGGAGGTGTAGATGGAGAATAGAAGAGGCCCAAGGATAGAGCCTTGGAGGACCCCCACAGAAAGAGGAAGAGGAGAAAGTACAGTTATAGGTGACACTCAACTGTATCAAAAGCAGTAGAAAGGTCCAAGAGTATGAGTATAAAGTAGTGATCATTGGTTTTAGCAGTTAGTAGATTGTTAGTAAGTTTTAGAAAGGCAGTTTCTGTGGAGTGTGCGGACAAAAGCCAGATAGAGAGCGCTCAAGCAGGTTGTTTGCAGTAAGCTGGCAGCTCAGGCGGTTGTAGAAGTTTGGAGGTAAATGGGAGCAAGGAAATGGGTCTCAAGTTATTCAGACTGGTGGGCCCCATTAAGGGCTTTTTTAAAATGGGGTTCGCCAATGCTTGTTTTATAGGGGTAGGGATGATGCCAATTGAAAGGGAGAGGTTGAAGTTGTGAGTTAGAGATTGTAGAATAGAGCTTGAGGGTGATCGGAGTAGTTGTGCTGGGGTGGGGTGCAGGGGCAGCTAGTTAGGTGGGTGCTGGATAAAAGAGTAGCAACAAAAAGAAAAGCGTATTGAATGTGGTAGTAGACAAGGTGTGTTTTGAGTGGGAGAGGTCTGGACAGTGGAGATTTCATAGAGAATTGTGTCAATCTTATCTCTGAAGTGATTGGCAATCTCCTGGGCAGTCAGTGAGTTGATGGAGGAGGCGGAGAGGGACGAAGTTGAAGGTAGCAAAGAGCTGGCAAGGACTAGATGAGAGGGTGTTAATGAGTCTGATGAAATAGGTCTGTTTGGCTGTGTTGAGGCAGGTACTCTATTTTTGGAGGGCAGATTTATATTGGGTGAGGTCCTGCAGGGATTTGGAGATTTACGCCATAGTCACTCAAGAGTGCGACTATGTCTTCTAAGTCTTCTAGTGTCATCTGTCTGCCAAGGCTGCAGTGCACGGGGCCTGATTCTGTGAGTGGTGGCTGGGGCAAGTGTGTCCATACAGGAGGAGGGTGAGCTATTGTAGAGAGAAGTGGCAAGGTCAGAGCAGGATAGGGATGGGATTTTTCATAAAGGTAGTTTGTTGCAGAGTAAAGAAGAGTAGAGTTAAAGTGGTGAAGGTTTCTATGTGTAATGTTTTGCTGATTGGAGTGGTAGGGTTAATGATAAGGAGAGTGTGAAACTGTCAGGGTTGTGAACAGAGAGTGTAAAAGGAGTGTTAGTGAGATTGCAAGAGATGGGAGAATATGAGATCAACTGTGTTACCATTAGAGTGAATTACACTCATCCCCATAATTAGAGCCGACGTGTGACACTGAAAATGTCTTGTTGTCTTGAAACTGTTCTTGTTTCTGCTATGTTACTCTCAATGATGATATAATTTTAAGAATGACTAGTATATCCTTTGAAGTTTCTACATATCTACCTAAAGAATCTTCCAAATTGATCCCATAAAGTATTTCACAATTTAAAGAAATGCTTTCTGGACATATGCAGTAATGTATAGATCTATCTTCCACTACAAGTTTTCACATCAAACCCTTTTATCATTTCAAGGCATCAGAAAATACTTTTCTGATTAATTCTGCTGGAAGAGACTCACAAAATGGTATTATTGAGCAACCAGTAATGTGTTCACATCATTCAAGCTTGACCAAATATATAGATAGAAGGAAAAAAACATTACCCCAAAATCTCACTATCCCTGTCAATTAGAAAGACAGGCCAGAGTACTTAAAAGCCCATGACGGCATGATCTCAGGTCTGTGTTTAAGTATTATACATTACTGTTCCAAAGTTGGATGTATTCCTTCACTTCATGTCCTTGATATGCAACAGGAAGCGAGATAAATATTCTACAAAGCGAGATAAATTCCCCAACCTCTTGTTCTGGTGACAACACAAAATGTTTGGATTTTCCATCACTTTTTGTTTCAGTCACAATGGTCACAGGACAAACAGAAAGGGTTCGCTCTGGTGATGGACTATAATCTCACATTTAGTTTTTAATTTGTACTAGGATTCCAGTCCATCACGGGAGTGAGCTTGGAGTGGTGGCTACTTTACAACACACACAGACCATGGGGAACCAAAGTATCCACCCTCCAGAAGAAAGGACAGTGTCATCATAAATTCAGAGATGATTTGAAGATCTACAGCTGAGTGATACACAAATAAGGTACATTTTGTTAATAGTTAGGGTACGTGAATGCATTTTTAATATTTAACTCCTCAGTTTAGTGTCACTTTAATCCACCTTATCCGGATATAGACAGCAATAAAAACATAAGGTTCTAATCCACGCTTACTTTATCCAAAATTTAAGGAAAATGTTTATGTTATACATACACTTTAAGTGAATCAACAAACTAAGCAGCAAAGTAATACAGAAGTGGCAATACATTTGAGTTGACTGAATTACAAGGTTTTTCTTTTTAATTACAGACTTAATTTCATGTGTAGCTTAACACTGACCACTTCTAAAATAAGTATCTACTTTTGTTGTGTTTTCTTTTCCAATTGGTTTGACTTACACATGAACATGTTTTTGCAGAGTTACACTTAAAATAAGTGTAGTTGAAATTAAGCATTGTAACGCCGTGTTTACTAAGTTCCTAAACTCACAGAACTCTTGCATGTATGGGGTAATTATTGAACAGCAACAAATATTTAGCTGTGTTTTAGATTGTGAAGCTCTCTCAATAAAGGATGTCCAGATAAGAGTTTTCTACTTGTTTATTAACTGTTGCAAAGCCTATTCATTTTCAGTTTATTCAGTATCCAGGACTCCTGCAAATTGGAGTTGGACATCTGTTGACCTGAACCTTTAACCTCATTATTATGGGATGTGGAAATTTATTACCAAGGTCATATAGGTACATGTCACAGAGTGACCTTTTTTGGTTTTCATTTAAGGCACCTGTCTTTTTTAGAATACATATTAGCAATGCTGGTTCTTTTTAAGGATATGGGAACAAAGTGCAGATAGCACACACCTGCATTGGTGATAGATTGAATTAACATGTTATGTATATAGAAATTACATGGTAAATAAAGTCTTTGTTGCTCTCTTTTCATTAAACAAAAATAGAATCTCCTAGAATATGATGAACAAAAATGTTTGGCAATTCTGTATGAAATTTTAAAAAATGCTTACAATATGGTCAGTATGGACACAATATTATTTCCCTCAAGGGTTACATAAGTTCTTACTGTAAAGCTAAGGAAGCACAAAAAAGTGCAGCATTACTCAGTGAACACTCACCAACAATGTGTCAATTTCTTCCATTTGTTTTGTTTAGACCCCTTTCTTTTACACCCATTATCTTAAGTATTTACTACTTATATAATAACTACTGTCACCAAAATATTTGTATTATCATGGAAATTCTGTATACCTACATAT
>NW_017306295.1:2636433-2638955 GCF_000935625.1 Nanorana parkeri | reverse complement strand
TATATATATATATATATATATGTTTAGTCACAATTTACTATTAACTCCAGTTAAGTTCCACTTTTACTTTTTAATATCAAGTTTGTTTTTATACTTAGGTTCTCTTGTAAAAAAAACTAAAAACTATGCAATACAGTGAGGCATTGGTCATAATTTTTCACAGGAAAACTCCAGGCTGACTGAAGTCACAATGCCCTGTTTGAGACAGTCTGTGCTGAAATAGACTGGCTGTAAGTGAAGGTGATTTCTGCTGAGATATGACAGCATATACCTGATATGCCAGTCCCATCTCATTTTGGCTGATCTCTTAGAATTAAAAAAAACCTTTTGCACTTCTGAAGAAGTTAATAAGCTGAGGGCTGTAAATCACTGTTTGGCCTCCCTCTGTGAGTATGTAGAAAGATTTAACTGTTTCTTGGAGAACCTCTTTAAAGAATATCTGAACAATGTAAACCAGAAATGTTACCCTTACATGAAACAAACTGGAGCTCTGCAAGGGAGCACAATAATTTTACAGAGCATTGAATTTACCTAACTGAAAAAATACAGCAGCATAATATATCATTTAAACAACATCTGTTAAAAGCAGGTCCTGGCTGAAAGTAAAATCCTTCTTATTGCTACACAGGAAACATTATTTTCATGTTAAAGTTACTTACAAAAATCCAGATAAAGATCCCTCATCCCTGCACCAGACTCCAGTACCTGGGTGCATATCTGAAAGCTTTTAACTGGTATAGGAGATGTTACTGGGGGGCTAACTGGAAACGGGTGAGGGGGATGGACTAGTGGCTAATGAGATGAATGTTAGGATGGGCTAACAGGTAAAGTTCAGTGCAGTGAAGGCTGAAGAAACCACAGTGTGTGTAATTTGTGATGGGGGAAGGGGTACAAAGTGGTCAGGGGATGTGCTGAAGGGTACCAGTGGAGCAGTAAACAACCATAAGAATGTTGAGATATGGGAAGGTGCTGGGTTTACTAATTTGTATTGAGATTGTAGTTCATCACGGGAGTGAGCTCGGCATGGTGGCTACATTACAACACACACAGGGACCTTAAGAAACAAAAGTAGCCACCCTCCAGAAGGAAGGACAGTGTCAGCACAAATGCAGAAATTATGTTAGGATCTGCAGCTGAGTGATACACAAACAAGATACATTTTTGTTAATAGTAAGGGTACTTGAATGCATTTTGAAGATTTAACTCCTGAGTTTAGTGTCACTTTAAATCCACCTTTATCATTTTTTTTTTTACACTCCAGCTAACTTGCAATGTCATTTTATCTAATTTGGCTCCAAGCCCATACTTAAGCTGTTGTGAAGATCTTCATGCTGTATACGTCTCAGGGTTGCATCCCTGAACTTCTAAAAGTGGAGAATGCACAGTGTGTGTCAGTTTATCAGCATCTCTTTGTAATGCACATTCACTCCCCTTTCTCACAGAGAACAATAGACTAGAGTCAGATGCCAATCTAAGTGGTGATGGGTGGAGCAGGGGTGTTGCTTAGAAAGGACTTCTTTATTGATGCCTGTACTGTGGGCACACAGACCACTTGCGCATCAACATTTTGCCCCAAATTGGAGGACACACATCAGGGTGGCTACACTGGGCCTCCAGGGAAACCCTACAAAGCAACCTAACCACCCTAAAGATTGAAAGTGATCTTCTCAAGTTTTCCAAAGGCTGCTTTGTCTGAAAAAAGGCTCGAGACAGATTTAAAAAAACAACCAATAATGTGAAGTATGCTATTACTTTACCATTTATTGTTCGAGGGTTTAATAACACTTTGAAGTGTTAAACTTTGTTCAGTGGAAAATAGATACACTTCATATTTCAATATTCTTCAAAAACCTTCCTTCAGAATAAATCACCAAATAAATCTGTTTCCATTTTATATTCATTTAATCTTTGTGGTTTTACAGAATTTTTCACATAGTTTTACTAGCGAACCCTGAAGGTCTTATTAGTAGGCACTTATTTAACCCAGGAATGCATCACTTACTACCCATCCATTCGTACAAACATGCACCAATTAGACATTTACAACGGAAAGAAAACCAAAGGTAAATGCTAAACAGCTGCAGGATGAGGTAAAATAAAAATACACTAACCGATTAGATAACTACATTTTACTTGAAATTCCAAACTGATCACAGTTAAGCCAATCATAGATCTTTTGAATTTGAGATTGTTGTACTCTTAATGGATAGGTTTATCCTGCTTTTCAATCTGACAGAAATTAATCCTAATTATTAAAGGAGAACTATGAGGTGAGTGCTTTTCACTCACCTCATAGTTCTAGCCGACCTGTGACAATGAGACTGTCACAGGTCGGCTTAGTAGATCGGGAGGTGAGCGAACACATACCGGCGTTCGCTCACCTCTCGATCCTGTCACGACTCTCGGCCGTGACAGGGGAGGGGCTGGATTCCCCCCTCCCCGCTCCTATCCGCCAGCGCTGACTGGCGGAACGGACGGGGGAGGGGGCGGGTACAGCTGGCTCTGCCTCTAGATAGGCAGAG
>NW_017306295.1:2555191-2635962 GCF_000935625.1 Nanorana parkeri | reverse complement strand
TGAGACGCCGCAGCTGAGCCTAGGTATACTGAGACGCCGCCGGAGCCTAGGGTGACGGGAGGACGCTAGTTTGTGTCTTCCCGTTACTCTAAGGAGAACTATGGGGAAAAGCCTTAACCCCATAGTTCTCCTTTAACATTACAAAACAAGTCCAGTTATATGTGACAAACTACTTCTAGTTACACCATGACTTGAATAAATGAGAACCTTAAAAGACATAAAAAAGTTTGTTGTTTAGGGAAAAGGCCACTACAAAATTCTGAATTATTAACTCATGTTATGCAGGTGCCTTATTAGGCTTTTATATCTCTCTGCTAACTATCATACTGTCAAAAAAGATGAAAGGGAAGCAGGACAGTGATGATGGACTGAGGTTTCCTCAGCTGTGCTAACTGACAGGTACTTTACAGTAGCTGCAGGCATCCATGTGTCCAGTGATTTCGACATGTAAAACCCTGTACATAGCTGTATGAGTGGATGAAATCGTCTCTGTGCCATGTGAACCACACGACTGACACCATTTACTGTGCTATTTAATAAAGAGGGATATGTCTTGTTAAATAATAGAAAGCAAGATTTCAAACCACTCTTCCAATTGCTAAAATGGGCTGAAAAACTCGGCTTATACTCGAGTATATACGGTATCTTAAATCAGGATTTCAGACAAAATTGAGTTTTTTTGTGTTGAGTGCAGTGAACAAGGTCCCATCCCTTCTGGGTCTTTTAAAGAGGAACATTTCCCAAATCTTTAAAATAACAACAAACACACCTTTAGAAATGTTTAGTAATGACAATCTACAAACATATAGTTCTAGATAATTGCAGGCTTTGTATTCTTTACATACCTTATTTTTTATTTTTTTATTTCCCAGTCTTCTGGCAGATTAATCCATCTTGCTTTACTTCCTGGAACTCTGTGACCATGCACAACGTCTCAGGAAAGGAAAATGCCTTTACCTGAGAATGATCTCATCAGATTACAGATGAGATTTCCCAGCAATGATCTGCTGATGTAACCTTCCCAGCATGCAACGCTTGGGCACATTACATGATTTGCACCAAAATGAAGTCGGAAATGGATAAACTCTATTTGTAAGTAAATGAAAAACATGTTTGTTTAACTAATTCAGAAGGGCTCGATTAACTCCATTACAAAGACTAGAGGCCACCTTCTAAAGTTGGTGGAGAAAAAAGTCAAGCACAATGGGCGAAGAGGGTTCTTTACAGAAAGAGCGGTTAAGGTCTGGAACTCACTGCCACCGGCAGTGATTTCAGCCAAGAGTGTAGATTTGTTCAAGAAACGTTTGGACAATTTCTTGAGGGACCGTAATATCCAGGGATACCAGTATCCCTAAGAATGAGATGATGGGTGGACCTATATGGGTTGGACTTGATGGACGTATGTCTTTATTCAACCCCAAATACTATGTAACTATGTAACTAATGAATGTACAATGATTTTAAATCAGCATACAGAGCTGTACGCTGATGTGATTTTTAGTGAAAAGAGGTAAAGGTCCACTTTAAGCTCTCTGGTAGCCCAAATATTTTCATTCACCCTACCTCTTGTTTTTTCTTTACTGTATGCAGTATCACTATGGTGAAGATTAATTTGTATGTACATTACAAGGATTGAACTGTGTGCAACATAGATAACATAATTCCACATCTTTTGGAGTTCAACAACACTAGGAATCCAAAACTTGAGTGCAAAATCAATGGGAAATTGTTGCTTAGAAAGTAAGGAAGGCTGCTTTGAATAGTTAATACCTGTTGCAATAGATTGTCAAATTAGGTAGCTGACAATTACCCTCTGGGTTTACTTTTGTCCAAGCCAAACATAATTTAATGGCAAGGTATAGAAAAAAACCTGTAATATTCTAATGCCATGTATTAAACTGCTAGCTATTTTCTATGCCTCATCTGCAGAGGTTGCATCATCACACAAGCACCTACATCCAAGAAATGCACATTCTAAATTATACAATAACAATTACTCCAAAGGATTGCAAAGTCTGGAAATGTGTTTTATCCTGAAGATTAGTCCCGTGCTAAAGGTGGTTGGAAATAGTTGGAGTTATAAAAACAAGCTTTAATGCTGTTCATATGTATGGCAATTTTCTGTCAATTTCAACCACTTTCGATTGCAAAAATGGAGCAAGTTAGGCCTGGTTCACACCTGAACGTTTTGTAGCGTGTTCAATGCTCAACGAACGCTATACAAAACGCTCAAACATCTAAATCCCATTGTATTCAATGGGTCTGGTTCACACCTTGCCGTATTTCCGCCCGTCCGAACGTGATACAAAACGGCCTACGCCCAAAGAAGTACATGTACTTCTTTGGGGCGTTTTGGTCTCGCGTTTCCATTGGGATACAGCCAAGTAGCCCTCGGAACGCGAATCGCTGTAAAAACGCGGTGTGAACCAAGCCTTATATCTGTCACTATCTTTGCCATATAGATACCAACATATACCGGAGGCAGCCGAGTGAATAACCAAGCCGTAGTGAAGTGAGCGGAACAACGTTCGGTCATTCACTACTGCTCAGTGCGGCTGACCTCCGTGGCACCGAAAAGAATAGCAAATAGTGAAAAAAGTTTAAAAAATAAAAAGTTGAAAAAAATGTTTCAAAATGTAAATAAATAATAAATTTTTAAAAATATTTCAAAATGTAAATAAATTAATACATAATACATTTTTAAAAATAAAGATTTTTTTAAAAAAGAAAAAACAATTGGGTGGAGCTAGCAGTGATAGCTAGCTCTGCCAAATTATTTCCTATTGGCCGGCACCTGCTAGAGTCTTCTAGCAGGTCCCCGGCCAATAAATAACAACTGTGCTGAGCCGGCCGTGACGTTACATCCGGCGACGCCCAGTTATTGTTTAATGACAGATCAGCATCCCCAGGTCATTTGGGGACGCTGATCTGCCATTACAACTGGGCGGTGCCAACCGTGACATCAAGGCTGGCTCCACCCAGCTGTCATTTGCAAGGTGTACATCCGGCTTTGGCTGTCACTTCGGCTCAGTCGAGCCGAAGCATATGCCCTCGGCTCAGCTGAGCCACATGTTTGCCTTCGGGAGCTGTATGGGCTATAGTGAATAGCCCGTACAGCAGCCCTTCGGTTCTACTGAACCAAAGGGCTCCCGCAACCGAAGCTAGTCGAAGCTTCGGGTGATCCTTCGGCTAGCTTTGTGCATAGAACCCATAGATTAACCGTGTATGGTGCCTCTATCCCTTTGATAATTTTTGTGATTTTTGTGTACGTTGCTGAAGTTGATGTTTATATACAAAAAATTGCTCCATTTTATAGTAACATTCCTACTTTACACCTGCTAAATATCTATGGTTACGGGGATCCATATGTTCTGAATGCTTCTGGATCTGTGATTGTGAAATTGGTCAACGGTTTAGGCGTAACCCTTTTTCTGACCCACAGCATTGCTCATTCATACCTTGAGAGGGAGGTTGGAAAGCACAGATTAGTGTAGCAAGAGGCTATGGTTTACTCCAGGAAAAAAAGTGGTCTGTTAAATTTTAAATACTGTAAGCTGGCCATACACTTGGCAATTTCAACCACTTTCAATCCAACAGAAATTGCAAACATGATTGCAAGTAATCTTCACATATAAAACAATCTACTGCTTAGAATTTGGTTGATTGAGAAGTCCAAACTGGGCAGTAAATGAACAGATTCAGTACAGTTTATTGAACAATTGAATTGAAAACATAAAAAAAACTACAGCAATGTCTTTAAAAGTAATTGGGGGGAATTTATCAGAACTGGAGCAGACAATATCTGGAGCAGCTGTGCATGGCAACCAATCAGCTTCTCTCTTCAGTTTTGTCAGTTAAGATTTGAAAATGAATGAGAGAGGCTGATTGGTAGCTGTTCCAGATTTTGTCTGCTCCAGTTTTCATAAATTCCCCTCATTGTATTTTTCTGCAAGGTTTGACTGGAACAACTTCAAATCCATCCTCTTGCCGCTGATCAATCCACAATTTCATTCTTCAACTGCTTTGTGATTTTGACAAAACATGGAATTGAAAGTTCAATCACTCTATAAGGCCCCTTTTACATGGTCGCTCCGATCGGGTCCGTCTGTCATTTTCCAGGCAGACTCGATCGTATGCCCAAGTCAAGTCTATGGCATTGGACAGCCGTGTGTAAACGGATGGGCGTCTGTTTATACCCGCTTACCCCTGCCTCCAGCTGGGTCAGAAAAAAACAAACAGAACGGTATTCCCTTTTGACGGACCAGATCATGCCAGATCGGGAGTAATCTGATGTAAACGTGTCCATTTACAGCCGATCCCCCATAGACAGACACCAAGTCCGGTAAAAGCAGTTTTTCCATTGCAAGATGGAGGAAAAAAACTGTATGGACACGGATGTCACAGCGGTGACATCCACTCCGTACTGCTGTGATCACGAGGGGATCCATACACGGATCCTCTCCTGATCAGTCCGTGTAGAAAAGGGGCCTTAAATTGCCATGCGTATGGCCATATGTAGGGCTTATAAGCAAGGAAGATTGCTGACTCTCAATGTTTGCTGATGAGTATTTACTGTATTACACATTGTTCAAGCTTTATAATAAATAAATATTTATAAAAAAATTAAACCGCTGGTACTTGGGACTCCCAAAAAAATTTGAGCATTGCTATTATGTTGTTTATGCGAATAATTATGCCAGATAACAGAAAAGAGTGCTTATTGCAGTTCATTTATGGAAGATTCTGAATTGAATAGGATATAAAACATGCAGACACAGCTGGGCTTGTATGGTCGAGCCCGTGCAGTCTATGTAGCCTAAGGGTATAGTGAAAATAGAGGCAGTATAATATATGACTATACTTTGCTTAGCCTGTAAGCCTTGGGCTCCAACTTGTTTGAGAAAGCTTGTTCTTTTTTTCTGTTTAACGCCTCAGGTGGTTCAATGTGGTCAGCTTGGATGTCCAATCACAATGCACCCAATGACTTCATACATTTGAAAGAAGTGTGTATGTTGCATACATGCATTGCATTATTGTGTTATTTGTACATTTTAATTCTTGGTCTAAAATAAAGAGATCACGATTCCTGTTCCTATAAATCAATTTCATAAAGGATAATGTTGGTAACATGTCCAATCCTGTACTGTATGTAATAAACTATATTTCTTATTACATCATTTGCTATCCGTAGCCACGTCTGTGCAAACAGTAAGCTACTGCAGGGGTTCTGTGATTGGAATATGAGTTTTTGAACACGAGTGACATAATTTTTTACTACCCATTCACACCTGTGCGTGAGTGTTTTGAGTTCATTTTGAAGCATTTCTGTATGTTTTTGCGCATTTTTCAGGCTTGAGCATTTTTGTTTTAGCCAATGCAAAGCTGTAGTTACTAGGAGGAGGAGATGGTAGGCGCACAATTGTGTAAAAAAAGTATGTCAAAGGCTACAGAGGCTCCCAACACAGATTTAAGGAAGTACTCTCCTGGTGACTTTGGGTGGGGTGTTTGGATTTTGTGCTGTAGGTCTTACAGAACTCCAGGCAGATATACAAAACACCATCTAATTTAGTTAATGGTTCAATGGAAATTATTGGGATCACGGAATAGGATTTAAAATACAGTTAGCAATCTTTCCTCTATACATTGGGATATTTGCTTCCTGAAATTCCTGTGCAGCAGCACTGAAAGAGGAAAGGTCAGCAGTTTCAGCCACTCATACTTTATTTTTTGTTTGTTATTACAGGCCTTTATATAGCGCAGACAATTTACAGTGCAAATTCTCACTTTACTGCACAGTACTGTCCAAAAAGTGTGATGACCTTTTTTAGTGTGCTGCTACTATTTCAAGGTCCAGTAAGGATTCCTTCACACCTCTGTGTTTTAGCGATCATAGATTTTGCAAGATTGCATTTGTCATAGGAACACATGTTAACCAATAAGCACATTCACATCTATGCGCTGAAATTTGGAAAAATGAGGCATGTCCATATTTCTGTCCAGTTTCATGTGCTGTGAGGTCCATAGAAGTCTATGGCAAAGCATGAAAATGCATGTATAGTGTGTTTTAATGCATTTTAATGCTTTGCCCTGTAACAAGCTTCTCCCCTGGAAACCTGCAAAGAGCTCAAAGACTGCTCCAAGCAAGATAGCTGCTGCAGAATCTCTGTATAACACATCAGGGAGGTACATAGCCTTGCCCTCCTGTATGACCCCTCCCACCTCTACAAGGATAGAATATAACATATATACATTATTTAAATATACAATATAACAATAGGTTTGTATTGTATTGTAAACAGATGGCTGATGCAGAAGTCCAATAATGTCACTGCAGGAAATCAATCCTCATTGGCCAAACCAAAAAACACATAATGTATGAAAACATATAACAAACATTCACCACAATGCATAATGAAATCTTGTGTAAACACACTACATTGATTGGTAAGAAACTCATTAGAAATACACAGACTGGACAGGTCTTAGATTATGTCTTATTGCTTAATTGCAGTATAGTCTAATGGTAAGATAAAGGGAGTACAGGCTTACATATCTTGGATGGCGGGTACCTAGATCACAAGATAGGCCAAACAAAATGACAGATCCTTTAGAAGGAAAAGCAGTTCCCATTTCAAATATGCATTTTGTTTGCCTGCTAGATGCAAATGATTGGACATACGTTAAGGGCTTGTTCACATCAGAATGTATGAAATACTCCATTTGAATTGACTTGAATGCCAAACTGTAGGTCCAGGCAGCCAAAATGCTGCACGTAGGACTTTTCCCAACACACTACAACATAATGCACTGGTGTGAACAGACTCTGGTATATTATTTTTTTTTTACAAACATGTTGGGTTCATTGCAAAAACAAAACAAATGCTGCAAAATCATGACAACACACCTGGTAACAAACCTGGAGTCAGAGGGGCTGATTTACTAAAGGAATTGAGCATGGTTATTTTGTAAAGTGAATTTTCCCTTAGCTAAGTGAATAAGGTGAGGTTCTGCTGACTTCAATCATCCAATCAAGTGCAAGCAAAATATTTACATTTCTTTAATTTTCCTTGCACATAATTAAGTATTCTATGCATTTGCTTTGAATTTTCACCACATTCACTAAGCTAAGTGAAAATTCACTTTGCAAAAGGAACATCCTCATTTCCATTAGAATATCAGGGTCAGTGTATGACGTAACAATGCTTTCTCAGGGAAGTACAGCTGAAAACTTTCAGCTCTGTCTGAAATATGTATACAGATGTGGCACATCTGGTTCAGTGTGGGATACCATAGATTTGATTAGAGCAAGAGCTTTTAGTTCCTTACCTAAGCAGCTGAGATTAGAGAATTCCACAGGGGGCTTTCTAATTGGCATGTCAAATATGAGTGAATACCACACAAGTCTGTTCATATGTGCTGAAGCTATGAGATGTTGCCAGTACACCTTTAAATCAGAGCCGAAACCAGATAATAAGAGCATCTTCTTCATTCATTCATTCTGGAACTATGTTATAGCAGGAGTTCTGCTGATAAAAGGAAAGCTCTTTTTCTCCTGCATTAAACAATATAATTCATACGGTAAAATATATGATCCTACTCTAACATTACTAACCTTGTCACTAAAAGCAGTGAATCTGACATTCTCCAATCATTCACTGCAGGTAGTTCTCCAAGGTACCTGTCCATTCCCCGATCACTATGATTACTGAAGCATGAAGCAATGTGCTCTCAGTGCTTCTTGCTTCAGCTGTCAGAAGCCAGCTGAAGTGTCAGGTAAACAGAAGATCAAACACATTCCAGTGCTTGATGGTCTCTATTGGAGGGCAGGAGAGACATCAGAGGTCTAATAGACCCCTAATGTCTACATAAAGAGAACTTGTCACTTCCAAATGCTGTCACATAGTAGCAAGTCCCTTTGTGATAGCAAAAATTAAGTAGAAAAAAAAAGGTAATAAGTAAAAAAAAAAATACAAATAAAAAAATATAAAACCAAACCTGCTGTTCCCACCATCTGAGTCTAATGAACATGTGTGCGTAAGGCATGCACATGTAAACGGGGGAGGATTTCTAACAAAAAATTAAAAATAAATAAACAGCGCGATGTGCCGGGATCGCTGGACCTCTTTGAATTATAATTTACTACCCCCTGTTGTTTATTATACTTTTTGCTTCTATACTTTGAGTGGTAGCTAAACAAGTGACATATTTCCTGTCATGTTAAATGTAAAAAGAAACTCCCACTAAAGCACACTCCTAAGTGTAAATGTTGTTCTGGTCATGAAGGGACAAAACCCTCTATTTGTTTACTGCTTAACAACTAAGTGAATACCTGTCATAAATCCACTGCATACCTACTTGCAGAACAATATTACCATCAAACTACATTTTACACCATCTACTTTGGAACAGAGAATAGCAACAAAAATATCCTATTTCCAGCCTGGAAGAAGGGAAATGTCAACAGGCTTTTATCTTTCATCAGTTTACTCAAGGTTTACCTCCCAGTTAGCAGCACTTGGAATGAGCCTAGTGCTAATTTACTGGTTCACTTGTTTTTGTCACATTTATATTTGTCTGTGAGCTGTTTCATTTTTGGATTGCTTCATGATGAAGATAGATCAACACTGTGTTATGTGATTTACTATGGTGAACAAACCGATCTTTATTTGCTATCCCATACAACAGTACCTATATACTTTATATTATGCTATAGCCTTTAATGGCTGGAGCCTTTTTAATTGTTGTACAATTATCTTACCACGTGATACAATAGACTGGATGCCTATAACTCATTGTAGTGTTTAAACTTTTTGCAGCTAAATTTGCATTTAAAGTAATTTAGACACTAAGCAGTAGAAATCCCATGATTTTCAATGGCCCCTGTTCACACCTGAGCAGCAAGACGCCAGCAGGAAAAAACCAAATGCAGAAAAAGGTACATGAGCTTCTTTTGGCAGTTTCAAGCTCGTTTTTCTCCCATAAACTTCAATGGAAATGCCCAAAAATGCGTGGCGTTTTTGCACGTTTGTACGTGCATTCGTTCGGCATTGGACTCTCACCCCTGGCATCACAGGGATGATAGCCATTCTTTTTAAGAGCCCCATACATGTGTAGCCCCATCACCTTTTGTGAGGTGGCTACTAGAAATGTAGTTATTGCCAGAGCTGTAGTCAGCCTGGCTGAATTATAGTTGGCATTTATGTGGTTAATTCCAGGTGTTTTGGCATTGATTGTACCTACCTGGATGGAGTGTGACTCTGCTGTAGTGTGGGGCAGCCAATGAGGGACACTGAGTGTGTGTGTGCAGTTCTCAACCAGTGTTGCATGCTGGGTAAGTGCATATATACTGGAGGGAATTGCCATGTGCTCAGTCTTGTGCCAGCCATAGATTAGTCCAGGTTGGGGTGTTGTCCAGTCCGCCCAGGCTAGGCCTGGGGGTGGGCATGGTTGAGTGCGGAAAGTGTTTCACTAGGCCTTAACTCTGGAGGAGGCCTGTGCTGTTGTCAGAGGAGGACAACCAGGGAAGCTGATGGCTGCTGGAGGTGCCCGGAACATATTGGACCTCAGGAGCAAGTTTGGTCTCTCCTGTTACGAATGGATCTACACTGTGTTACGAATGGATCTACACTGAGATACTAAAAAGGGACTGGTGAGTCTGGAGTCTAAGTCTGTTCGACCCTGGATGTCTAGGATCCCTATACCCTGTCTCCCACAGTGAAGTTGTTAATAAAATGTATTCGGCATTATACTTTGGCCTGGATGTCAGTTCTGTGAGCACTTGAAGAAGGCGTAAAAATGCTAATGGGGCAGCTGAATACTGAAACACTAGACAAACTAGTGATGGCCCGGGTCATTCTGGTGGCTCCCTTGGGGGTAAGTGCTACACATGTGAAGTGCTGTACTCATGACTGAGTTCAGTGGCTGTGACAGGGGAAAAAGCACGCTGCACATGCACGGGCTCTGAAAAAGCATGGCGCTCACTCCTGTGATGCTACTGGTGGTGGGTATCCAATGGCTGGCTCGTCCTGGGAAGAGAACAAGAAAGATTTCTAAACAATATTTTGAGTTTTTTGGGCAGAGTTCAGTGGGGGTATACATGGCCTACATCAGTGGGAGCGGAAATGGCCTACAAGCTTGACAGCTGCCTTAATGAAGGTTTATAAAAGCTTCCAAGTTTATTGATACCTACTAGGGCTGCTTAGGCAATTTTGTTGCAAAGGTGATCTAACCATTATAGAAATATGAGCAAACTATGTGAGCTTCAAGTATAAATGACAAGGTGAACCACAGAGATCTCATGATTTACACACTTACTTTAGTTACATGTAGCTGAGCGGATATTTAAGTGCTTGTGGTCTTGTTACAGGTTGTCAAAGCTGCAGCCTGGTTGTTGTCACAGACTCCACGTGAAGCATCAGGAGAAGGTTTATAATCAAGTTACAGTGGCAGAAGTTCACTCCACCTCATTCATCATTTGTCATATGAATTCAAGGGGAAGAATTAAATGGGAGTTGGAAATGACAGTATTTCTCTACTAAAGCATATGCCCATCTGTTTTGTTACTATACATGCATAACCTGTGATTACTGACCATTTACAAGCTGAGCACATCAATAGGTCACATTAACTAAGAATTATAGCAGTTCATTTGTCAAATGTACTTAATTTAGAATCAACGTTTAACCATTTGCTGTTGTCATTTATAATTTAGTGTATAACCAAATTTAAAGTAGGTTTTGAAACTGATACACGTTTTTTTAAGAATTCTTTTTTTATTATTATTATTTGAAAGCATTTCAGTTTTAAATGCCAGTGTTTGTAATTTTCAAGATAGCAAAAATGTTCCTAGTGGTTAAAGAAGAACTCCGGGAATTAACAAAGTTAACACTTGCAGTGAGACCTCCTGCACTGCAAGGGTTAACTGCTCATTTCTTTCTAGGGGTTGGAATACAGAAGATATGCTCACTTGATCCTTTGTTCTGTGATGGTTAGCATCACCCCGGAGACCGGGGGAAAAAGAAGCTGCAGGGAGCGGTCTAGCAGCCATTAATCCAGCCCATAGACCAAAACGAGCAGTTAACACTTGCAGTGCAGGGGTAGCCCCAGTGCAGGGGTTAACTTTATTGATGTCTGGAGTTCATCTTTAATGCTTATTTATTTCATTTATTGCTAGTCAGAAATTGATGAACTGCTTGTCCATGTCTCTGTTTGCATCAGGTTTATTTGTTTATTTGTGCCTATATTTACCATAAATGTTAAAGGGCCAGTCCACCTAAAACTAATATTTAAATCCTTTTATCTCTCTCAGCAGCGGATATATGAAATATATGCACTTCTGTTTGTAGATCTGCAAACCTGCTGTGCTGATTATTTGGTGTTCTCTTCTGTCCATTTTTTAAATGTATTTTATGATATGAATAATGCTACATGAAGTACAGGAACACCCAACATGTGGGCTGGCAGATCTCCATGTTAAAATATTCAAAACACCTTTAACTTTTTAATAATTAAATGTACATACAAAATCTCTTCTTTAATGTAAGATAAATAAGACAGCAATGGTTACTTGGCTTGCTTGGAATGGCAACAGTATCCGGGCTATATAAGACTATCTGAGTGGTGATAACAAGCATTTGTGGCTAAAACGGTTCATTACCACACATGGGTTGTCTCCAAGTCCCCATGCCGGCCAAGTCACCCTGATTAGTAAAGTAAGGGATGAGATTTAAGTTCGCTAACATGAGTTTGTGGCAAATCCTGTGGTTTTAAAATTTGCGCTCCCAGAAAATGAATTTGCAGATTTGCCAATTCCATTTTTTTTTCCAACCATATAGCTCTGCATGGTTTTTGAACTATGGCCAGAAGGATTAGAAGGGCCACAAGGAGGCTTTTGAAAAATACAGCCTCCTTACTATAAAAGGGGGGATCAGAGCTCCTATAATTGTCAGTGTACTGGAAGCAGTTGTAATGAGAGGATTAGGCAGGATAACAAACTGCATAAGAAGAAATTAGAGTAAGTTACGAAACATTTTTTTTATTGCTAGCTCTTTGGGCAACCACTCGCTTTATTGTCTGTTATCTATTATTATTATCAGGGGTTCTGTTGTTTTTAATTTTAGTTTGTGGTTTATTTGAGGGCAATGGTCACTTTTAGCTGCTGCCCCGGACAAGATATGCTACACATGCCCTGTGTAGTTTGATGAGGTTTTAGACGCATGTAGCAATACAGGTTGAAAGATTTTCAATGTCACCATCAAAGCCAAATTAAAAGGCTTTCTCCCTCCAGTATGTTACTTTTGGCTTTGGTACATTTTTATTAGCCCTACAAATAGGTAGAATTTAATTACATTATTTGCCTCCCATAGATTTCAGTGAGGTTCGGCATAAAGTTGCTCATCCCTAGTTAAAGTGGCTCCTATTTCAGTATGACATGCATGACTGCCTCTTGTCCTAGGTGAGACATTGGTCCTTCCTAATACCTAGGATAACAACTTGTGTTCAAGCTTAATCTGGACTAACTACATATGGTATATACCCAGGACACCCTTGCTGTATAACCTAAGCATTGTTATGCCCCTGCATACATTGGTTTGTATTGTGGTACACAGACACCTCAGGGACACTTTGTATTCTTCCTTTTGGCATTTCTTGTGGCATGTTAGCTACTTGGACCATATTCCAGACCTGCCTCCTGAAAATCTATATTTGATACAAAAATATAGCTATATTCTTGGTTGTCTAATAAAAATTTGTGAAGATCGGTTTATTTCCCTGTATGTAAGAAAATCCCTGGTATACGATTTCTCACTTCAGTTAAGCAATAATTATGTGCTTGGATATGGTGTATGCTGCAACCATGGCATGTCCATGCAGTACTTACATGTGTACATTGTTCTTCTTTCTCAAAGATGGGAGGTATATCTTAAAGTGACATTAAACCCTCAGATTTTTTAACATAAAACAATACTGTAATGTGTGCCTTACTGTAATCCATGGTTGTTTCCCTTCTCTTTGCTGCTCTTCCTTTTATTCTTAGTAAATCTTCCGTAATTCTTAGTAAATCTTAGGAATAACTCACCTAAATCTGTCCAAACAAAAGTCCAGTAGACATCCCAGGTATGATAAAGTTTGAAACACGAAATGTAAAAATCATAATATAATAATAAAAAAATGGTCCAGTAAATGGGAATTCTGGGGGCACTGTCTGATCCGTACCACAGTCAATAGAGTCACTTTCAGTGTCTGATGACGAATTTCCCAACAAATCGCTATCGCTCAATTCTACAAGTGATTCTAATTTAATATCGCTGTTTTCTACTCGGTCTAAAACCGCTTTCGACCTAAAACAGCGACGATTCTGCGACCGAGCTCAGTGATCTAAAACCGCTTTGACCTAAAGGGACGCTTTTTGGATGCCATGGACATTATCAAGTTTCCAGGCAGAAAGAACAGTAGAAGTGCAGGCAGGGCACTGGACAAAGCTCTAGGGACAAAATTGAAGTGAAATAGTTTGATAAATATATGTAATTATAGCAGATTACATTGTATTGTGTGTATTCTTTGTAAATGTCATGTTTTCACTTTTGAATTTCCCGCCAGCTCCGCCCCCTGCTGTGACGCCCGAAAACGAAACTAAAACTCAGATGCCGGCATCGGCCGGCCGCGTACAGTAGAGGACACCGCGGGCTCGCAGGGACAAGGCTCTGGGTTACCGCTCTTGGTACTGAAAATTAACCCTGAGCCAGACTCGGGAATACCGCCAGGGAGGTTAAGAGTTTGCAAGGAAGTGTTAAAGTGACACTAAACTCAGTAGGTAAATCTTAAAAATGCATTCAGGTACCTGAACTATTAACCAAATGTAGTTTATGTGTGGATCACTCAGGTGTAGATCCTCAAATCATCTCTGAATTGGTGCTGACACTGTCCTTCCTTCTGCAAGGTGGCTACTTTTGTTCCCCATGGTCCTTATGTGTTGTACAGTAGCCACCGCTTCAACCTCAATCTTGTGATGGACTAAAATGTCAATACAAATGAGTAAACTAAACATGAGATTATAGTCCATCACAGGAGCAAGCTTGGAACAGTGTCAAATCATCTCTCAATTGGTGCTGACGCTGTCCTTCCTTCTGGAGGGTGGTTACTTTTGTTCCCCATGGTCCCTGTGTATGTTGTAAAGAAGCCACCGTTCCAAGCTCGCTCCCGTGATACAGTATTACTTCAATACAAATTGTCTAACTAAACATGAGAATGTAGTCTACCATGAGAGTGAGCTTGGATTTGTGACTACTTTAAAGCACACACAGGGATCATGGGAACAAAAGTAGGCACCCTCCAGAAGGAAGGACAGTGTCAGCATGAATTCAGATATGATTTGAGGATTTACAGCTGAGTGATACACAAATGGCCAATTTTGGTTGCGGTCGTTTTCTGCGATTTCGCGGGCGCGTGCAATTTTAAAGGTTGACATATTTAGTGTCTATTTACCTGATGTGACCCAGTCTTTTATATTATACCAAAAAATTGGGGTGAAAATAAATGTTTCATAACATTTTATAGGGAAACATGTTTTTTTTACAAAGTTTAGGGTACTTTTTTTGTTATATAGTAAAAAATAAAAACCCCAGCGGTGATTAAATACCACCAAAAGAAAGTTCTATCTGTCCCCAAAAAATTTATAAAATTCATTTCAGTACAGCGTTGCATGACGGAATAAACGTCAGCCAAAGTACCACAGCGCTGAACACTGAAAAATGGCCTGGCCAGGAAGGGGGTTTAACACCCCGGTCTTCAAGTGGTTAACAATAGTTAAGGGACTTGAATGCGTTTTAATGATTTAGGTCCTGAGTTTAGTGTCACTTTAAGGAGCTCAAGAACACAGATATCTTATAGTGCATAAGCTTTCTCTTTCTTGCAACTGGAGGAGAGTGCTATGATGGACCTATTTGCTTACACTTATAAGATACATAACCCAAGGTAATACTTAAGGAGTCAACATGCATCAGTCTGTACATTTCTATAAAATACACGCAGAGAGCCTGTTCATATATGAATTAACTGATTAAATACGATGAGTATATATTGAAATACGCACCGTGTATTACTGCAGCATTTCCTCATACCTTTCTTGTGCCTTTTTAAATGATCATTTGTGTTACTTTTTGCCTCAGGTGAGTTACCTTTGAAAGTCATGAGTTGATTTGCTATCACAGAGTTGGCTCAGAAATTCCTCCTGCTTGTAGAGTTATTTTCCCAGAAGGGATGTTTTTTTTCTCTCACATTCCTCATAAGTGTGAGGTAGTGGTCCAGAGTAGGTTACGATGCATCCTGTCCACAGACAGGGCTGTGTGAACATATGGACGAGGGGTGGGATTCAACTCCTCCTCTCTGCTCATAACTTCTCCTTACTCAAACTTTCAATGTCATTCCAGCCAAATCTAACAATCTAGAACACATCAAACCCACAGGATTTATTCTTCAGGCACAACTTTGCAAGTTGGGATTTTAGCCATCTTTCACAGTCCCATTGGTATGAAGGTGTAATCTTGAAGAAACCAATTTTTTGCAGAGACATGTATTACCCAGGTAAGAAGGATTGGAGATCACTTTATGTAGACTACCTGAACTGAATGTACTGTATGTATGCATAGATATGCATAGATATGCTTTTATTGCCTTTAATGTATCAGAAGTAAAGTCTGGAACAAGTGTACTGTGCAACAAAAATGTATAATTGGTTGTCCAAATTTTAAAATATTTTGCAACTGAATATTTCAATTTCTACAACATTGTGAACTTACCAATCATTATCTTGGATTATTCTACTTATCAGAGGAGAGTGACTATTGCTTCTTGTAATAAATATGATTGTCTGCTTATAACTGACATTTACATTCACTGCATATGTAGTAAATTAATTCAGGATTTACAATCTTCTATATAGTAATGGCAAGCATATAAAGTTACATCCAGATCCTGCTTGCAATATGGTATACAGATGCTGTTTTCACAAAAAACTGATTGCTATGATTAAAAATATTTGTTGCTAACAAACGTAAATCAGAAACCACTAAGTAAAGAAACAGTTAAGTCTGTTTTATGTATGTAACAGCACATGTATAAGGAAAAGTTAGGGAAACACTTAAAATAGCAATGGTTATTTTTAAGGGTAAATGCTATGGGAATTTTGCAAGCTTTAGTACAGCAATAATGATGGGTCAGATATCATACAGTGAGTGTCCAGTGGAACTGGGATGGGGGGGTGTACCTAGAATATTTTTACTAAGTACGTCAAAGTAAAACCATATTAATAATAAATCTGCTCATTTGCTGACATGTTTTAAATATCTTGAGGGTTGTGGCTCTCCAAATATAGTTGAGGGATAAGAAACTAATTTAGTTTGACTCCTGTCTACATGCACATTTGCATCTTAGCCGAGGAAGCTTATACTGCATTGTCAGAGAGTTACTATTGCAAAATATACATGAGCATATTTTTATATGTGACTTTGACATTTATTCATATGCACTGTTTCATATTAGTAGCATATTAGGAAGCAATAAACGACAGAATAGGTCACATGGAGATTTCAGGTTTATAGCCATTCTGAACACGTTATAAATAATAAAGAGCAACCATTGCCTAATAATCAGACATATGTCTGCATGTGCATAGATAATTCTGAAACACAGATAGGCAGAATGTTTTTTAAACCTTAACATGCATTAATAAAATTAGATATTTAAAAAAATAGGGGGTTATTCACTAAAGAGCCGAAGGATCCAGCCGTAGCTTTGGCTGATCCTTCAGCTCTCTTCGGCCGCCGGACAATATTCACAATAGCCCATACAGCATTGGCCAAGACCTGCTAGAAGACTTTTTTTCTTTTCTTTAAAATATCTTAAAATATCACTATTTGTTTACATTTTTAAAATATTATTTCAACTATTTTTTTCCCTTTCTCTTCACTTATTTTCTATTCTGCTCGGTACCACAGAGGTACCCAGCAGAATAGCCGAGCCAAATGCCGTACGAGAACAGGGGCGAACAGCAGCGAGTGAGCTGCCGGAGCTTCGGCTCAGCCGATCCAGATGTTGAATTGGCTGAGTTGAAGTTCTTCTGCACTTCGGCTCAGCCGACCATGCAGAGCATGTTCGGCTGACCGAAGGCGGCCGATGTACGGCTGATTTCAGCCGATGAACGGCTGAAATCAGCCGTACTGAGCTGGAGTGAATAGCCGAACGACGTTCGGCTCACTTCACTTCGGCTGGGTTATTCTCTACATGGGCAAAGCATTGGTTAAAATAAAACTATGGGGTAAGGATCGGAGAGGGGAGATGGGAATCCCTGCGGGGAGCGGTGACTGGTAGTGACCGCTCACTGCAGGGAGGCGATCGGGAAGTGAGCGGATCAGTGCATGTTTCTGCTCACTTCCCGATCGATGGAGTAGACGTGTGACAGCTTCTTTGTCACAGGTCGGCTCTAACTATGAGGATGAGTGGAAATCACTCACCTCATAGTTCTCCTTTAACTTTAAGAAGATTTATGAAAATATGCATAAAGGGAAAGTGACCACACACATCACTACTCTTGAATTAGAGTTTTGCCTTAAATATAGCCATTAGCATATTTCATATAATATTGACCACATGCGTTACACCATTGTGCCTGACCTTGCACTAAAGAGATCTAACAATCCTGAAATAGCTGAAGGTCAGTTTGATATACCATATTTGTGCATCTTTGCTAATGTAATTTTGCATATGGATGTGGAGGGCATAAAAGAAAAATATCCTTTTGTGGGCTATGCTATGTAGGTGAGCCACCCAGCCACCCTGTCTGAATGCATACATATTGGCGGTATTGTGCATTAAAGTATAAAACCTACAATTAGATAAGGGGCTTCCCAAGTAATAAGGGAAACCTCCTTTTGATTTTCTTTGATAAATTACATTATGTGACATGCCATGCATGACATGGGGATGTTTATGTCCAATCTGATTGTAGGTCTGCTTATTTTTTACTTCCATGTAGTATATCGGTAACACATATATATGCACTGCATATGCCATGTAGATTGCTAGTAATGATAGGTCCTGAATGCCTTCATAAATAGGGTTGCTTTTCATCTTCAGGGAAACACTACATTCTGAAAAGCTAGAACTGAACATGTCTGAGTGCACTGAATTTGAAGCAGAGAAATTTACAAACCCCATAGCTGTGGAGGGTATGTAGTAATTTTTAAAAAATACCATGGGGTACCCCATGCAGACCCTAATCTATGCATCCAGCCTGGGTATGCCAGGAAAAGGTGTGTAGCAAAAATGCAGCCTTCTCTTGCTGCCATACCAGACTAGATGCCTGTCAACATTGTGGGGGAAACCTTGCAAGAGGAGGATGGAAACCAATTGTACCAATGCTGAGGGATAAGGACAAAGATGACTTCACCCAGGACTCTTGTTTCTATTACTGCAATTGGGAATCTGTCATTTAGTGGCATGAGTGCAGTGTGTACAGACCACCTGAATGCTGTCACCTTCAATGGTGTTTGTTTTTTTTTGCTGATTTTCAGCCTATTCGGCTGAACTGCTGATGGATGGAACATGACGTGTTTAAGCAACACTATTCATAGGTCAGTAGTGATTTGGAAATGATAGAGACATCAGCTGTATTATATAAGAACAGATGTGAGGAAATCATAGATGCCTCAAGTTGATGAGTTCAGAATGCCTATAAATATTAGAATCTATTTATGACACATCTGTAATATAGAATTATCCATATGTAATCACAATTCCATTTCCTGGCAACATTTTTGGCAGAGATGTACAGTAAAAGTACTCTGTATGACATATAAGTATTCTACCCCAAATTATTATTTCCTACTGAAAACCAATGTATGAACCCACAGGGATATCTAGAAGGCATTGTGCCAATTTATTACAGTATATGAAAAACAAAACAATATGTAACATCTGAACAAAACATTTTGTGCTCTAACTGCCCACAGATGCTGCTTATAGAAAACCACATTCATATTACTGTTTCTAATTCTTTTGGGCCAGGAAACTATTTTTAACACTCACCAGCAAGCATAAAGTAGATCATGATCAACTTTAGAAAAGTTACTGCCCATGTTTTCAGAGATACTAAATACTATCATCTTTTATCAGAAAAGTAGGACTAATGACACCTTCTTCTACATGTACTAGCTCTTCTTCAGTACATCATGCATTTCAGGAGTTCTGCTGCCCATTGCCTGCGCTGGCTGCCATTTTTATAGAAAATACTTCAACATTTTGATGGTCATACATATATGTTTTTAAAGGACAACTGTACTGGGAGAAGTAATTCAGCCTGCCTGGTTGTAAGAGGTGATCCAGATTTCAATATTTTCTTAGTCACTGATCATCAACAAGTAAGCAGATCACAAGTTTTAACTTCACTCTGACTTCAACAGCTGTGTGCTTGTACTCAAAAAGCAGTGTAGCCCGAGACAGCCTAGCAAATGGTATATTAAGGAGAGCCCCATGTATTTCTCAGTACATGTTTTCTTTATTATTGTACCATTCCATATCTCTTCACTTATTTTCTCTTAACATCCCATGAATGCCCCCAAATATGCTACTGACCAAAGCTAGAAACCTTCATCATGATTGCATTCAACGTTTCTTTTTAACACTCATTATGTACTGTATCTCTTCTATAGAACTCACTACATTTAGAGGATTGTTAACTTAGGAGCCAAAGGATCCAGCCATAGCTTCAGCTGATCCTTCAGCTCACTTCGGCCGCCAGAGCCCTTCAGTTCAGTCAAATTCACAATATATTCACAATAGCCCGTACAGCAGCCGAAGGCAGCCGAGCCGAACATATATGCTTCGGCAGTGGTGTATTTTGGTTTGGGTCTGCCCCAGGCAAGCCGAAACTCAGATGCCCCCCTTCCACACGCACACTAAGTTTGCCCCACCCCTTCCTGTTTAAGACTTTCTGCGTAATCTGTCAGTCGCTGGATACAGCACACATGCTGTATCCAGCTCTAGATATGTTCTGCTATTAGTGTAGCAGGAAAGCTGGGGTCTCAAGTGGTCTCTGCAGGGTCTCAAGTGGGCTTTGCAAGATCGTTGGTGGCCTCTGCAGGGTCTATGGTTGGCTGTGCAGGATCTGTGGTGGGCTCTACGGGGTCTATGGTGGGCTATGCAGGGTCTCAGGTGGGCTGTGAAGGATATCTGGTGGGCTCTGCAGGATCTCACGCTGCAAAGCCCACCTGAGACCCTGCTGAGCCCACCATAGATCCCGTAGAACCTACCTGAGACCCCGCACAGCCCACCACAGATCCTGATGAGACCCTGCAGGGCCCAACATAGAGCCCACCTGAGACCCTGCAGAGCCCACCTGAGACTCTCAGATGGGCTGTGCAGAATCTATGCTGGCTCTGCAGGGTCCGTTTACCAGCACAGTGTGATTCACTTACCTGCAGCTTCCCAGCCTGCCTCCTGACGACATCTGCTGTCAGCTTGAGCCGCCTGCTGCTGGACCTGGCCTTTTCTACCGCTGAACCAGTACTGTTTGGTCCCCGGCCTCCTCCATCACCGGACCGACACTTAGGGGACCCGACCTCCTCCACTGCCGAACAGACACTTCGGGGACCAGCCTTCTCTGCCGCCCGTCCGGCGCTTAGGGGACTCGGTTTCCTCTGCCCCATCCCGCCTCCGAACTTGCCCAACCAAAGCTGCGGGGACCCGGACCCACTTCCTCCTCGATGCCTCCTCTTCCCCGCCTCCGAACCTGCACAGCAACTCATCCCCCCTCCCATCTTGCATCAACCGATCGCACCCCATACTGCACAGTCACAGATCCCCCCTCCCTTTCTTCGTGGTCTAGAATGGCGATTAGGGGAACCAGCTTCCTCCACCCCCTCGTTGCCTCCTCCTCCCAAGTCGCCTGATAAATGCTGCAGGGTCCCAGACACGCCTCCTCCTCCTGGCCGCCTACTCCTCGCCTCCTGGTCTCCGCCTCCCTGTTACTTCATGAGGCAGAGGCTACCGGATTTTGTGCAGCCTGGCTCACCTCACTGTTTTGGGGGCGCCCCCCTGGAAAGTGCCGCCCAAGTCAAACGCCTTGTTTGCCTTGTGGCAGATACGCCCCTGTGCGTAGGTAATCAGGAAATCAGAAATACATAATTTATGTCCCCTGAAGGCTTGAAGGTGCTCCTTGGATTTTGGGCCACTCTACCGTATGCCTCAAGGCATTGAAAAAGCCTCACACATCACCATACTCAGGAGGAGTAGCAGAATATTTTGTGGGGTATAATTTTAAGTACGTCCATGCTGCATGTTATTAAATACCATTAAGTGTTTGCTTTTAAGAAATGGGTCATTTTGGTGTTTTTTGTGCTGTCCTGGCATTTTAGGGCCTCGGAAAATGCGACTGACAGTCAGAACTTCAGGGTTAGTAAATTTTAAATATGTATACCATAGTTTGCAAATTCAATAACTTCCACGCAGACTAAATAATCTAGACTTATTTGGGGTTTGTAACCAAAGAAACGTAGCAGAAAATGAAAGCATATAGAATGATTATCAATTTGCAATGTTTAATAACAGAAAGCAATGGAAACTGTTTTTGTTTTAAAAAATTCCAATCTTTTTTCCTTTGTTTAATAAGAAAAAACCCAGTGGTTAACAAAAGAAAGCTCAGTCTATGACTTAAAATTAATTTGGGTTGACTGTTGCATGGTCGAGTAATTGTCAGTCAAACTATCATAGCGCTGAAACCTGAAAAATGGCCTGGACAGGGGGTTTAACATGCCAGTACTCAAGTGGTAAAGGACAGAAGTTTGCATTACTATTTTGCAATTTATAAGGTTTGCTGATAGCTGGCATAGTTGCTAATTCTTACACTACTCACTCCTGTGTGACGTGATTACAATAAGCATTTGCCAAGCACTTACAGAATTAAGCAAATTGAACAATTCTAAAAATAGCTATAAAGTCTTGCATGGGTTTAGGTCAGTTCTTTTCCTAGGTGATTGGACCTCTGGAAGAATATCTGTCTTAAAATGTTCAGTATCTATGCTGTCAGTCTTGAAAGTCCTAACATTCCTTTCCTGTGTCTGGTCTCTTAGCAATCTCCTAAGTAGTTATTCCCCTCCTCTGCCCCAGGGAATTGCTGGAGTATTTTTTACTAGTGTGCCTTTGGTAACAGGACCTTTATTTTTCTTGGATGCATGTTTTGCCTGTGTGCCCCTTCATCCTGTTTACCTGGCTATCAACAAGTAAATTGCCTTACATTCTTATTGTTGCTGTATTCGTTAGATTACAAATCAGCATATTTTATTAAAGGCCTTAAAGTGTACTTCCACTTATGCGGTCAAATTAGAGAAACCCCCACTATTGGCCTCATTTACGCAGGTGGAAAAGGAGTGGTAAAAACAAGATGGTTGATTGCATTTTTACCACTGTCTGACCGTTCACCTAAAACCTCACATGACAGCCACTGCAGTTTGTACACATGGTGGTGCCACTTCCCTGATGCAACTATTGCAGTCAATGGTACTGTGCCACAACCGCATACCAATGACTTTGCGCTGCAATGCAAAATCCCCCTTGGGATAGAAAAGAAAAACAGGCATTTCATGCATCATGGATCACTTTTCAGAGGCTGTTACTGTTATCTTAAAAGCTTCAAAATGTTGAGTTTTGCAGGTTCCTGTGCCAGTAATTCATGCTCTCCACAAACCCATGTGCCCATTGTCTGACCCAAAAATAAAATGTATAATATATTGCAGCTTACCAGACCATAGATTTGGTGGCTGGTGGTTTCCATTATTTTCACCTGGTGATCCTTCCATAAACATACTTCCTGTCCCTGGGTGATAATGCCCATTCATTGCACTGTATCTATGGAGAAGCAGCATTGCCACCCTAAGTCAGTAAGAATACAGAACACTTCTGACACACCAACTACGTGCTGGGCTCTAAATAGTGGGACCCCTGCTGAGACCTTCTATCCCCTGGTGCCGCAAGCTGCCATCAGCCACCCTGATCCCCAGCTGAGGGCCAGGCAGTCAGATACTCGGCTGTGCCTGCATCTGAATTCACCACATGCAGGCTACAGACTTTCCCTTTGCGGGCGTCACACTGTCCTGATGGGCACATGGCAACTCACTTCCTGCTCTCTGTCGTGTCTCACCTTCCTGCCGCTGCTGGACCCTTCTCTAAAAGGTGCCACAGCATCTTTTCCACAATTGTCAGAAGCCCCATGTGTGGGTAATTCACCCCCCTGCCATCTCTGCTGTTCATCCCTTGTTGCGAATCGTCCCTTGCTGTGCTTGTTTAATCTCAAATGACCACTTTGCCAAGGGTCCTAAACTACTCTTGATCTCCGTGTGTGTTCTGTTACACCCACACTTCCCTCACAATCTTCAATCTGTTTAATTACATCACATAGGGGGAAGGTCTTCTGTAGTCATAGCACACCTCCTGATAACATTGTTTGAGATAACACTGCAGAGAACATAGAAAGCAGGGCTGCCTTGGATTCCTGGCAGGTTCAGCAGGAATTATTTTGCACTTATTGAACAGATATAAAAAAACACCTTCAAAGGTAACATACCAAACTGGAGCAAATAAGAGAAGCTCTTTGTTAGGGTTTATCTATAGTCAAAGACTAAAAATAAATATATATTTCTATAGTGAATATCATAATTTCTATCCCACTCCTAATAACCATATCCATCTAGAAGTTTGCAAACTTACCTTCTGAAGATGCTCATATGATGTACTTCCTTGTGTCACGACTCTCAAAGAACCTGCCTTCTGAACTACAACTCAACATCTGAACAATGTAACATGATCATTGCTTCCTGGAAGCAATGCATGATGGGCTATGTAGCCTTGAGAAATTACCTCACATTTAGTAGCAAGGAAGGTGATGCAAAGCACACTGGGAATCCAGGAAGTTGTTGAAAGTGATGGACAGAAGGCAACACTCACTACATAGAAGATTTTTTTCAAGTAAGCTTTGATTGCATTATGAAAAACATTCCTATTACAATGTTGGTGTTATAACAGGATAGTATATGCTGGGACTTTAGAACTCTTTTAATGATTATCTTCCTCATGGTCATTGTCTACACATAGGCATTAGATTTTCTATTCAGTTAAATTCTTATAATGCTACAAGCATCACTCTTCAAATATGCTTATAGTTTACAAGAGAAGCACAAGCCTAGGGACCTTATACCAGAGACCCAGATCTGCTGAGTTTCCCCAGAGCAACTGTTTTACTCTGAACATTGTTTCTTCAAAGTCTTTGAACTGGAATTTTATATGAGTGAAGGAATTTGCCACACAAATAAATTAAACCTGATAAAGAATAAGGTTATATTTTTTTATTGGTGTCTACCCACAAGCTGTAAATAAATTATATACCAGATGTGTTGGACTAAACATGGAAAATAATTTTTTTCCCCCTTGTAACTGTTACACTAAAATGAGAAAACATGTTGCTAAGTAGCTTTGCCCGAAGCAATATTCAGGAGTGTGCCCTTAGAAAATTAAACACCTTCTGATACAATGCTGATTAATGTTTTTATGAGTGTTCAGGATAGATGCAAGATAACCTTGTTCTTTCAAAGGTAACCTGTGGAAAACGTCATTAAATATTTGGACATTACAATGTTCCAATGTATACACACTCTGAAAAGGAAATTGTAGCACCATTAAAATGGTAATCATCAAACATTACAATAAACAAAAAAATTCCTACATCCTATAATAAACTATTACTCTTAAATAATTTAAATTTAATTAGTACCATGGCCTCCATCTTCAGAGACAATGTTATTTATTAATTTAGGTTTTAATTGGAGAAGATACTTGAGAAATATTATCCCAGGCCTATGTATAACATATAATTTCTTCAATATTTCAAGCCTGTGGTTCATTAGCATTTATAGTTTTGCCAGTTAATGTCATACTAAACTATACTGCAATCATATACTAAACTGTATACAACTATGCAATGCTTAGCCAGCAATGCACTTTGAGCTTGGGCTATATTTAGCTAAAAACTCTGAATTGGAACAAAACTGAATTTGAAGTACAGCTTCAGGCTAATGACTGTTAATTGTTCTATGAGTGACTTGTGTTGGGGTGTGAGATTTGAGTGCTAGTCTAACAACCAAAGATGGTTGAATCTAGGATTTACATCTAGGATCTGCTTTGCCAGAAAACCACAAATCCAAACCTGCAATCTGAGAGAAAATGGATTTGTCCACTCTACATATCCCCTGCCTACCCAGATTCAAGACAAGTGCAGGTCACCCACCCTACTTGGCCAATACATGATCCAGCCATAATCCTGATGATGTCATCTTATGAGTGTTCCACATAATTATTACATATATACTATTGTGTGGGCTCGCCTAATTTCAAATAATGATTTATTACAAGCCAAATGAGGAAATATATGTGATAATTATGTGGTACACACATAATGCCAAGCAAGCAGTGGTGTATCTAGGGTATGGCACATATGGCATGTGCCCTGGGCACCACTGGAAAGAAGCGCCATAGCTGTGTCACTTGGAAGTAGGGATGGACCTGGGTGCAAAGCAGCCTAAAGTGGACATTCATGCATCAGATAAATCACACACTGGCCTGTGTGGGCCACGTGTGGCTAGCTGCGTGCCTGTGTTTGTCATCGGTGATTGAGTTGAGTTTCGACCAACCTTCACACAGACACAGTGCAGTCTCTCCAGAGTCCAGCAGGAGTGTGTGATGACTTTAGTGCAAAGGGCAATATATACATTTAAGGCTGCTATATAAATGGCATAGAGATGATGGGGGCACCTATTTGTATAATTGAAAGCAGAAGTTATGCTTATCATTTTCATGTAGTGCTATAATTTAATTAAGAGATTTGACCAGCATTTTTGAGTTGAGATTATGGGTGTTATCTAAAATATGGGTGTGAGATGTTATGAAAGGGGTGCAAATTCAGTGCTTGCTGTAGGCACTATTTTTCATTGATACAGTATGCTTCTGCAAGCAAGCATTTTAGTAGCATGATATGTAATTTTCTAATATTTGAGTACACGTGGGAGGGGGTACGTTTTTGTACTCTCTGGAAGAAGTGAGGGAACTGTAGTCCAAAGGGCCACTTTACCATTTCATTAACCACAATGGTTCACCAGGATGAGGAAAATGGCGATCCACTGTATGCCTGTAATCACTCAGGATTGGTCTGTTTCACTGTCAAACCTTTGATATTCATTCCCTTGCATCATTCTGGTCAAACTGGTACCCAGTCTTCTGTGATCATTGGTTGACTATGCAGTGTTTGGGTGGTACATTTTCTATATTTGGGTAATTCTGGCAGTATGAGATACCGACCTCATACATTGCTAAAATTCAGGCCTCTTAAATGTTGGATTTTGATATGGTGTTTATCTCTGTCTTCTCAGCATATCAGTTTGATACACAATTCTGTCATTAGAATTAACTTAGAAAATCTCCATTAACGGAACATTGTTAATGTAAAAAAAAGCATCTCAAAGCAGATCCCCAATTAACTTATAAATCAAATATGCTTTGAAGATTGCTTCTCAAAATCTAACCAAACAAATAGGCTAAGGTGACAATTAATTAAGCAAATATTCCACATTATAATAAATATAATAAATGTAGCTGTTTCAATTTCTGTTAGTTCCATCCTTCATGTGATGGTCAAACATAATATACAATACTATATTTGTTGATTTTGTTACTTGGTGTTTTATCTATATGATTCACAATTTTCTGTCATACGCATCAACCGATCTGGCAAAAATGAGTTGGTAGAACAGGGGTAGGCAACCTTGACACTTCATCTGTCCTGAAACGACAAATCCCATCATTCAACTACTTCTGAGAGCCATGCCTGTGACATGGGATTTTTAGTTTCAACACAACTGGAGTGCCAAGGTTGCCTACCCCGGGTTAGATGATGAACGACCTCAGCTCCTGGCAACCAGTGATGTCAGTGAGGCGGGCAGGACGCCGGGCAGAGCGTCACAGAATGATAAGTGCTTTTAGCAATCTGGGCCACTCTGGCCGGAAAAGGGGCGGCTGGAAAGCAGACATTTCTTCCACCTACCTCTGCTAGATAAATGTACTCATCTTGGAGGGAAATAGATGGATGTATGATTGAATTGCACTCTACTGATCTCTTCTTTCCTGCAGAAACTCGTATTCCAAAACAAATCCAGAACATAGGTATTTACATTACGTATAGAATATTGTACAGTACACAATACATTTAGTAAAAGTGCATAATAATAAAGGTCCAATTAAAATGAAAGAACTCCTTGAAAAAGTATTCTTAACCCTTCCAGTGGGGCTACTCCCACACTGTAAGGGTTACGTGCTTGTTTTCATCTAGGCCATAAAATAACCTGAACCTCGGAACTGGCTTGCTCTTAGCCCAGTCTTTCAGAGGTTCGGATGACTATAACATTGTTATTCTATACCCTAGATGAAAACAAGCACGTAACCCTTGCAGTAGGGGGTTAGCCCCACTGGAAGGGGTAAGAATATTTTCTCCTGGAGATCTTCTGTAAAGTACAACAGGTGGGAAGCAGCATATCGCATTCAGCAATGTAATGATAGGAATTTAATTTATCACGTGCCAAGATTCTTTTCCTTAAAAGCAAATAAAAGTAACTCTATCCTTTAAAGAAATAATGTGCTGTCGAGATTCTCGCAGGCATAGCTCTGGATATACAGCAGGTGATTTACTATGTGCTCCTTCAAATATTATTAGATTTTGCATGATACCTAAGCTAACTAGGATAACTGTAATGTTGAGAAATGATGCAGCCAAAGTGACTGATGGCCAAGGGTTTTTTTTTCAGTCAGCTTTTAGCAGATTCCAGATACAGTATTAACACATAAATACTGAAAGGAAACATACACAGAGGAAATATACAGACTGCCTGATCATTCTAACCTTTTCTGTAGAAAATGACAGTTGCTGGGTGTCATTGACCCTGAAGCAAGAGTTTTACCTTCTCTTGGACTTTGGCAAGTATTAAAGCTAAACTCCAGGCAAACAGCTAAATACACAGATTAGATGCATATGTGTGAGCTGTTTTTGCTGCCAAAGGATTTGTATTTCTGTCCACCCAGACCTAGGATTTACACAGCTCTGCCACACAGTACAGTACAGTCCTGTCTGGCAGGGGAGGTAATGGGACCTGATTTAACTCTGCTTCCTTTCACAAACAGGTCTCCTTCTCAACCATTCTCTATGACTGGACAGTAAAAGTAGCAGCCCATCTATAAGCTCCTCTTTCTGTCATTCTGCATTGCCCTCCAATCAACATGCTTCTTGCACTGCCGCACATCTGACTGACTCCTTGTGAATATTAAGCAGTGGTGACTAAACCCTCTGTTTAGGCCACAGAACAATTTAAGGGACATTTCTTACACTTTAGAGCTGAGACACGTAACAGCACCAGGAGCTTCCAGGGCCAAACACCTCAGTGTACCCAAGCTCACATGCAGCACTCAGAGGCTCCCTGAGTTGGGGTGCCAAAGCTTCAGTCCTCCGGAAGACACATTCCATCTACATGATAAAATGGTATTCACCCTTCAGGCTCGCTCTGAGTGGTCACTTAAATCTTTAAGTCTGGTCCCTTCAGACTCCTATAACTTTATGGCAGCACCCAGGGGTGGAAAGACATGAACTATTCTTGGTGCTGCCACCATTATGTGGTTGTTTAGCACCTCAGCCTGTTCTGTCAACACACACAGTCTGCAAACTTTGCTCTCCCAGGCTCTCAGTGCTTAGCTTCTTCGCTGATAGAGTAACTGGACACACTCACTCACTGTAACTGAGTCATGATCATCAGACCAGATCAGGTTGTAACTTGTCAACCTCTAACATCCATATGGCAGCCTTAGAGAACTTGGCAGATACATCTAGCACTCTGCAGCCAGGTGCACTTTCACTTGTTCAGCAGTACTTGGTCTCAATAGGAAGCTGAATGTAGTCTCATGTTGCTTCCCAATTCTCTGAGCTCTGCTGTATAGTAGACAGCAAGAGGCTGATACTAAGTCAAATTCAGGTACTTACAGTTTAAGGAGACGGTCAACAATAGTTGTCCCCATATTTCTCTCAGTACAGATTTTCTTAAAAGATAAGTGTACTATAAAACAAAATGCTCTTATCCTTTTTGCACACTTCCTTTGACACAACCTAACCCATCCTTCCCCTCCACAGATACATACTTGCCTTTGATTCGATGACAGCGGTTCCACTGTATATTTACATACAGTGCTGCAAGCCTTCACTGTCCTGGCCATGCCTGCAAATTACTGCCCCACAGACATCTATGGGACCATCTCCAATCATCTCTGACCTGGGGACACTGCCCCATAGAAGTCTATGGTGCACAAATACCCAGACTTGGCCAGGAAAGGGAAGACATGCAATCAAACAGTGGATACAATCAAACAGTGGAACTGCAGCTGTTAGATCAAGGTAAGTATGCATCAATGGAGGAGGAGGATGGGTTAGGGTTAAGTAATGAGAAGGGGCAAAAAGGATAAATGCACTTTGTTTTAAAGTGCTGTTATCCTTTAAGGTTGCTCCTGCTTATGTTGCTTATATGCAGTTTCTAGCTTCAGTTGTGTGTGGCATTGGATTTGACTTTGTGTATTCTTCCAGTATAGGTTGTAAATACATATATGGTCTGCTACACATGTGTAAATGTGGCAGCTCAGATTGTGCATGCAACACATGCTTGGCCCAAGGTAAGGTTTTCATTTATCTCCTGAAATACAACAGCACGTATGCTTTGAATTATTGATATAGTGAGAAGACAGGGATCCATACTATTCTATTTAAATGGGTTATTAAGGTCATTGAAAGAATGGAAATCCCCTAAAATGTCAGTTGTTTTATTGCTTGATACAATCCAGTGGTTTAATATAAGGTTTGACAACTTGAACTTTGGTTTCAATGGGTTTTCAAAGCAAATGCTATATTGCCTTTCTGCTCTCTTAAATTAAATTGATGAGTACCAAACACTCTCAAGCAGTACAATAGAAGGGTTTTTAAGTGGGCATATTATATCACTCTAAGGCTCTGTTCACATCTATGGGTTTTGGTACAATGCCTGTTTGGTGCAGTTTCCAACAAAACACAACTTCTATACAGTTGAAGTATAACATGTGTACAATGTGCCTGAAACTCTTTTTAAATGCATCGCACTTAAAGAGACCCTGTTGCCCGACTATTCACTTCAACAAAAATCTTCCCATATTCGCATTTAACATACACTATATTACCAAAAGTATTGGGACACCCCTCCAAATCATTGGATTCAGGTGTTCCGTGAAATTCCTTGCTACTAAATATTTAGTGGTCAACTGTTAGTGGTATTATAGCAAAGTGGAAGCAACTGGGAACAACAGCAACTCAGCCACAAAGTGGTAGGCCACGTAAAATGACAGAGCTGGGTCAGTGCATGATGAAGCACACAGAAGTCGCCAACTGTCTGCAGAGTCAATAGCTACAGACCTCCAAACTTTGTGTGGCCTTCAGATTGGCACAACAACAGTGCGTAGAGAGCTTCATGGAATGGCTTTCCATGGCCGAGCAGCTGCATCCAAGCCTTACATCACCAGGTGCAATGCAAAGCGTTGGATGCAGTAGTGTAAAGCACGCCACCACTGGACTCTAGAGAAGTGGAGACGTGTTCTCTGGAGTGACAAATCACGCCTCTCTGTCTGGCAATCTGTTGGATGAGTCTGGGTTTGGCGGTTGCCAGGAGAAAGGTACTTGCCTGACTGTATTGTGCCAAGTGTAAAGTTTAGTGGAGGGGGGATTATGGTGTGGGGCTGTTTTTCAGGGGTTGGGCTTGCCCCCTTAGTTCCAGTGAAGGGAACTCCTAAGGCATCAGCATACCAAGACATTTTGGACAATTTCATGCTCCCAAATTTGTGGGAACAGTTTGGGGACAGCCCCTTCCTGTACCAAAATGACTGCGCACCAGTGCACAAAGCAAGGTCCCTAAAAAATGCACCTTGCCTGTGTAGGCAAGAATCCTAGCACCGGCCCTGGCTCTACCTGTAGCACCTGGCCACTGGTGATGTTCCTGTTATGTTCCATCTACTGCCACTGTTCCAGGTAAACTTTACCTGTTGTTCATAGCTGCTGGCACTATTCCCGGTAAGCTCCACCTATTGCTCCTGTCCCTGCTCCGGTTTCCAAACTCTGTTCCTTGAAGCCTCTGCAGCTGGGCACTGCCACTCCTTTTTTGCAAAACTCTGTTCCTCCGAGAGCTTGCAGCCAGGTACTGCTACTCCAGGTATGCTCCCTGCCAACTCTTTTCTTCCGAACCCTTACTTTTGGCCACAGGTACTCCTTGTATGCTCAGTTTGCCAAACTCTGCTCCAAGCCTTGAAGCTTGCAGCCAGACACATCTCTCTTACACACTTCCACTAGCTCCTCTTTTGCCTCACTAGTTGCCTCGCCATTTCTACTGGTGGTCCTACTTCACTCTTCTACAAAGCCTACCAGTTTCTGGGGAAGCAATCTTGAGGTGGGATGCAGCTGGATCCAAACCCCAATGAAAAGGTCCCTTAGAATCTGCACCTCAGCGAAATCAGTCGTGGTCAGAATAGGGTCACATTCACTCAATTTTGCCCAGTAAGTGACAGATACAGCTTAAAGTACTAGAACTAGTTTTAAAGAGTCCTGTATGACAGTCTAAACAAGTAGCACATTCAGTTACTATGTGATGCACAAGCCTCATAAAGTAAACAAAAAGCTTCCTTTACCTCCTTACCTTCCCTGATTGAGCAAAATCCTCCTTCATTTGTGTCTCACGCACTTCCCTTCCCAGACACTGCAGCTCACTGGGAGGGTTTCAGCAACAGAAGCAGTGCAGTCATCCAAGCAATTAGGGCTATGTGTGGCCAGGTGTGTTTGAAAAGATGCATGCAAGCACAGCCTACATGAGTGACAACTCTGCTCCGAATTCAGGAGAGTGCAGCATTGTTTCCACACCATCACAGGAAGCTGCATTAGGTGGACTTCACAGGCAGGATCAACAGATATTTGTGATACTTTGTAGGGGAACTAAAAGAAAACAGCACAGATTTTTCAATGGGGGGCAGGGCTTTATCTTAATATTTGATTGGCAATTTGTTCCCATTTAAAAAAAATATAAATAAAATCGCTGGCTCAATGACAGCAAAATAGAAAGAAACATTTACTTCTATATTTCTAATGCCTATGTGTTGATTAGAGTAAATGTTCTTGATAGTTGTGCATTGTTGCTGACAGGTTGTACGTTATCAAGCTGCCAACGTTGCTGTTATTAAAACAAACAGGAGTATTAGTGCATGGCACAGCAATTTCATTGATTGTTTTGTTTCTAGTACACATTGCAAGATGTCAGTCATTGCACACACATGCTATGTAGTTAACAGGCAGATCTTATGTGAGTATTTTACAAATATTATAGTGTATCAAAGTTCAAAGGCAGATGTTAGAAAGCGTACATTCCAACTGAATGAGAACAGAATTCTAGCTAAACTTGCAACAACAGGCACACCCTCGATCTGCCGCGCTTTATTAAAGGGCAGGTTTACAGCCTGTACGAATATTACAAACTACAATTGCCTTTTAAGCAAAATACTAAAAGCACCCAGCCGTTTCCTGTTGTAATACCATGTTCTCATTACTATGGCACATTACATTGAGTTTTATTACACTTTGTGTTGTTTTGCAAGGTGATCTTTTTTCTGGGGGGATATAATTAGAGTGACACTAAATTCAGGAGGTAAATCTTAAAAATGCATTTAAGTACAAAAATGTATCTTATTGTGTATCACTCGGCTGTAGATCCTCAAATCAACTCTGAATTGGTGCTGACACCGTCCTTACTTCTGGAGGGGAGCTACTTTTGTTCCCCATGGTCCCTGTGAGTGTTGTAAAGTAGCCACTGCTCTAATTACGTTACAACACAGGGACCATAGGGAACAAAAGTAGCCACCCTCCAGAAGGAAGGACAGTGTCAGCACCAATTCAGAGATGATTTGAGGATCTACAGCTGAGTGATACACAAATAAGATACATTTTTGTTAATAGTTGAGGTACTTGATTGCACTTCATTCCTGAGTTTTGTGTCAGTTTAATATAAAAATTAATTGAATGCACCGTCAGTGTGTATAAACCAACATACCACTTTATTAGATAAAACAATATTCCACTAACAAAAGTTACAAAAGCCACCATACCAGAGGTGAGCAAAACTAATTGCAAGTGTGCATATAAATGTTCCTTTAGAGCAGTGGTTCTCAACCTTTCTAGGGTCGGGGACCCCTTGGTAACATTTGCCAGGTTGTGGTGACCCCCAATGGTAAAATTTAGGAATGCACCAATACTAGTATCTGTGTGGGCTCTCAGGTGGCCGTTGTGGGCTCATGTGAGCTCAATGGGGCTCTCTCGAGGTAAATGGGGCTCTCTCGCGGCCAGTGTGGGCTCTTTGGTGGTTAAGCCGTCATTCAACTCCCCTCACTCCCACTCGCTCCACTCTCTTTGATCCTCCTCAGCTGCCGGTGCTGCAGCGCCATCTAGCGGCGCGGTCGGAGAACTGACAATGCTGTTCTAGGAGGTGGCTGAGGAGCCTCTCACCTAGTGCAGCACAAAGCATGTGGTGACACCCTCAACAGTGGGTTGTGACCCACTTTTGGGTCGCGACCCACAGGTTGAGAACCACTGCTTTAGAGCCAATGGAATTAGCAAACATAAACCAAATCTGCTTTACCAACCTTTCTGCCCAAGTCTATGCCAAGTCTCTGACATCACCAGTAGTGCTCTTTGCCTTTATTTGAATGTAACAATATGATATGTGGTGCCACTACAGATGTTTTTGGCCTGGAACACCATGCCTTTCATCTTATCAGGGGTTCTCAAAACTAACACATTAAAAAAAGAGTTTGATTCCATTATTCTTCACTGAAATTATATATAAAGCCATAACTTAAAAATCTTCTAAGAGTAGCGTATTCTCCTTCACAGATGTTAAGGGAAATGTTTTTTATAATTCAATTCAATTCAATAATTCAATTCAATTTTCACTTGTAGTTTCAGCCAGTAAGTGACTTCCTAACTAGGGTGGCAACATTTCCCTACTCTGTGTCTATGCCAGAGCAGTGTTATTGGCAGGGGCGTAACTACAAATGTAAAACTTTAATACCTCATAGTCTGACTATGCTGACTGTTCTTCTGCTGCCTGTCCTTGATACATACTTCATGACAGCTGCTATGCAAAGAGTTAGCTGGGGAGCCCCAAACTTTTGCTATGTGGGAACTCTCAAGCTATTAGCTTGGAGAAGGAAGGAGGAAGGGGAGCAGGGGCCAAGGGAAGTGGCTTGCCCTTCTGTGCTTGTGTGTTTGTGAAGACACACACACACCTTACTAGCACTGATAAGTGTGGCTCCATAGGACCCTGCAAGGGAAAGGAGCCACCCTAAAACCGAATATCAGGGACAGTGCTTAGGAGACCAGCTGATACTGCAGGAAACTAAAATGTTTAAACATCAAGGGGCAGCATCCATTTTAAGTAATTTAATCAGGATTTGAAAAAGCTTAAAAACCTTTTGAATTTAATATTATTTTAAAGTGCAAGTAATGTTACAAAAATAAAAAAAATGCAGGGATTTATGGCAGAAGAGACATGCAAAGTCTTGTCTGGCCAAAAACAAAAAAAATCTTCCTCTTTCCCCCATTGATTTTTTTTATTTTTAGTGTACAATGTACAGCACATTCACCATGCAGTGTACACACTCAGCTCATTCACACCACCTCTAAGGGACACTATGACTCTGATGTGGAGGAGGATGCAATTAATGTGCACATGTGAAGAAGTTACACCATTGGTGGCCATCCAATGACCGAAGAGGATGCCTGAGAAGCTGGAAGTGGCTGCGACTGAGATGGGGGACAGAGTGTGGGAACTGAAGATGGATCTGACAGCGCTGGAGAAGGGTACACATTAAGTTAAGTGTGTCCTTAGTAAGTATGCACTTTTAGGGCAAAAACCTACCCTTCACACAGTGGTTTACTTCTGCTTTAACTATTGAGAAAAAAATCTACTTGAGCAAGAGGTTATGAATGTAAAATTCAGGAACTCTATATTCCCAGAAATGTGTGCCATTCAGTATACTATTTCATTCTTTATTTACAAAAATATTACCAGTCTTGCTAAAAAAGTATCAAACTGAATATATTCACCTTCTGTTTTTAACCAGTTACTTTTGAAGCCAACAAAGTAAATTGTAACTGTTTCTTTGCACATTTATTTGAGTCTGAATGAAATAGTTTTTGTGTTTGTGTACAGTTGGCAAAATTAAATCTCAATTCCAAAATGTTGTGTCAGCACTTCAACCTCTGAGACAGTTTTTGAAGCATTGTCGTATTCTGCTGACTGCCAGGGTGTAAGATAACACCGGTGTAACAATTTAAATGTAAAGATGAATTTTGCAAACTTTGTAATCACAATAGGACTATTCACTGGGTTGGACACCATTTTATGTATGATACCAATTATGTTCTTGAGGGCATGTTGAACATTAATCTGATTTTCTCATTTAGTTGCTCTTTTGCAATTTTCCATTATCAAGCTCTAACATAGCAGCTGCACACATCTGAGCTATCAATTTATTAGAGTGCCTTACCTATTCAGATATCGTTATAGCAAAAAGCTGTCCAGGGATCTTGTTTTGTGTAAGATAGAGGATATGAGTTGAAAGCACTGCCTACAATATGAAAAAAACACTTTACATGTCTACCAACAGTATAAGGCCTCCTTTACACAAGAACTTGGGTTCATAAAGGAGTTCTAAAGTCACAGCATATACTATCGCATAATAACATCACCACGTTATTAGGAATACATATTATATGTTTTTAATAATACAATCAAAGCTTACTTCAAAAAATCTCTTTTATGTATTGAGTGCTGCCTTCTGTCTGCCCATCACTTTTAACAACTTCCTGGATTGCCAGAGTGCTTTGTATCTTTTTCCCCACTGCTTGTTGTAATGCAATCTCGATTTCTCAAGACTACAGTGGTGATGAAACATTAGATGTTTGTCCATGCAGTGGTGATGAAACATTAGACGTGTGTCCTTGCAGTGGTGATGAAACATTAGATGTTTGTCCGTGCAGTGGTGATGAAACATTAAATGTGTGTCTGTGCAGTGGTGATGAAACATTAAATGTGTGTCCGTGCAGTGGTGATGAAGCATTAGATGTGTGTCCGTGCAGTGGTGATGAAACATTAGATGTGTGTCTATGCAGTGGTGATGAAACATTAGATGTGTGTCCATGCAGTGATGATGAAGCATTAGATGTGTGTCTGTGCAGTGGTGATGAAACATTAGATGTATGTCCATGCAGTGGTGATGAAACATTAGATGTGTGTCCGTGCAGTGGTGATGAAACATTAGATGTGTGTCTATGCAGTGGTGATGAAACATTAGATGTGTGTCCATGCAGTGATGATGAAGCATTAGATATGTGCCTTTGCAGTGATGATGAAGCATTAGATGTGTGTCCGTGCAGTGGTGATGAAACAATAGATGTGTATCGGTGTAGTGGTGGCAAGGAAAATGCATGTCGGTGCAGTGGTGGCTAGAGAAGAGGTGTGCGTTATAACAGTGGTAGCGAGAGAAGAAGTGAACATTTGTGCAGCGGTGGCAAGAATAGAAGTGTGTATTGGGGTAGTTATGGCAAGAGAAGAATTGTGCCCTGGTGCACTGGTAGCAAGAGAAGTGTATGTTATTAAAGTGGTGACGAGACAAGTGCAGTAGTTGCACTGATCATTGAGGGTAGTGTGCATTGGTGCAGTGATCAGTGAGAGAAGTTAGGCTGCAGGACTGGTTATATTACCTTGGTCACAGGTATTAGGTTAGTAATACCTTGGTCACAAAGGTTTATATTTTTAGACAGTGGAACAGTTTGTTCTGTGAAAAGTTCCTATTGTTTTTAAGATTTGGTTGTGTTTAAATTTTGAGACTGCCAGGTTTCCCAACCAGAGGCTACATTTCCCAGGGGAAATCTGGGATAGAGGAAGTGGTTCTAGTAAGGATTATTCATGGTTTAACTTTAAATTAAATACATTCTGAAATCGAGGCAAAGGCTGTAAATGGTAAATGGTAGGAGGTCAGCATATTTAGGTTTCAAAATATTCCTGCAATGTCATGTCACATTAGGTGGTGGAGGGGTACAAATCGTGTTAGGCTTGCACCTAGTTCTACCCATCTTGATAAGGAAGAAGACACACTGCATTGTAGAATCTGGGGGAAAAAGGGTGGCTAAGTAGCAGTAAGATGGGTAAGCCAAATCCTTTTTGTATTTTTTTGTGCCAGGATAGATCTTATTCTAGAAACTCTACCTGGCAATACAAAACCTGTGATGTTCAGTCTTTTTAATTCTGTTTTGGGGACAGAAATGGGCAATGAATGGATGAGGTATAATATCTAGGAAGGAACATTCATTTTAATGGCATAGTAGGTGGATCCCTAATAATAATAAGTGATAATCAGCACAGATTTATGAAGGACCGTTCTTGTCAAACCAACCTACTAGAGATCTAGATAGAGGAAAACCAGTGGATGTGGTGTACCTGGATTTTGCAAAACAATTTGACACAGTACCACATAAACACTTAATACACAAGATTAAATCTATGGGCATAGATGTAATGGTGTCCAGAGAGTATTGATAAATGGCTCTTTTTCACATTGGTCTACAGTAATGAGTGACATGCCCCATGGTTCTGTCCTAGGCCCAATACTGTTTAACATGTTTATTAATGATATTGGGGAAGGTGTTAATTGCCATGTTTTTGTGTTTGCAGATGATACTAAAATTGGGAGGGTACTAGACAAAGGAGTGGACAGTAAAAACATTACAGGAGGACCTGAATAAAATAGGGGAGTGGGCAACTGCATGGCAGATGAGGTTTAATGTTGAAAAATGTAAAGTAATGCATTTTTGGGTTAAAAACAGGCAAGGGGATTACACATTAATGGGTACTCCACAAGGGAAGTCAGAAATGGAAAAAGATTTGGGGGTCAAAGTAGACCACAGCACGCAATGCCAGGCTGTGGCAAACAAAGCTAGCAGAGTACTGTCTTGTATTAAAAAGGAATGTACTGTAGAGGCAAAACGATAATTTTGCCACTTTATAGATCGCTGGTTTCTGCCTCATCTGGAGTATGTGGTTCAGTTTTGGTCACCAATCCACAGAAAGGATGTCCTGGAGCTGGAGGGAGTCCAGAGAAGGGCAACTAAACTAATCAAGGGGCTTTTGCCAAGTCACCTCTATATAGTGCGGTCCTAACTCTAAACTATGAGAGTCTCCATCTTGGATCACATGTAGCAAAAGATAAAATTGGGTGCAGGTTTGTCAGGAGGAAGCCCAACCTCCTTAAAGGGACCCCGCACATCACAACGGCAGCTGATCCAAGATGGAGACTCTCATAGTTTAGAGTTAGGACCGCACTATATAGAGGTGCCTTGGCGAGGAGGTGCGGCTTTCACATTTTCTGCAGAAAACGTGTATCTAAACCTCTATTTTTAACCTTAGCGGTGAGACAAGTTTTTTGCATGCTGGCTGGTGAGTGTGCTGGGAAACTTTTTGCTGTTTTACTATATACTGTTTTAGTGGGTGCATGTGATAGTTTGTTTGTAGCAGCCTGTATGTCTTGTTTATGTATTTGTTTTTTCCTGTAACTAAGTTGTGTTTTGTATTGTTGTAAGCCTTCCCATGTGCACCCTGCTGCAAAGGCTGGTTATAAGTTCATGCGGTTACCATGTTTTTCTAGTTTGACTATTTTGGATGTGGGGACGCACTGGGGGTCCCAGCATGCAGTTTTGGTTGCCGGCCTCCAGTGCGTCCCTGCACCTTACAAGGAGGAGTAGGCTACCTCCTGGTACACCTGCATTTAATTTATCGACTGCATTAATATGCTCACACTTGGAGACTCATATAAATAGAGTTAGGACCACACTTTGCAGAGGTGCCTTGGCGCGGCAGTGTGGCTTCTACATATTTTTGGCCAAAAGTTTGTGCAACTAAAACCTCTGTTTTTAACGCATACACATAAGCCTCTTCTCCATTTATTCCAGGCTGCATACAGCTCTTTCAGGCTAGTTGGCCATTATCAGTGCAGTGTTTGGAAACCATGGCTTCTATGGAGTAGGACTGACACAAAGCCCCCATGTGCAACACACAGTAGAGCCTTCCTAACACAAAAGGTAATTACATAGTTACATAGTATTTGAGGTTGAATAAAGACATAAGTCCATCAAGTCCAACCTATTGTGTGTGTGTGTGTGTGTGTATAAAGGTCCCTGAGTCTTCTCATTCTTAAGAGTACCTGTACCCTTGTACATTTTGGTCTCTAAGGAAATCGTCCAAAAGCTTTGTGAATGCTTCCAGACTATTTGCGGGAAATCACTGCTTGTGGCAGTGAGTTCCAGACCCTAACCGCGCGAACTGAGAAGAACCCCCTTCACCCCTTGTGTTTGAATTTTTTTTCTACCAGTTTTAGATGGTGGCCTCTAGTCTTTGTTACGGAATTAATCTTAAAGAGTTTGTTGCTAATGTTGCTATGACTATTGAACATTTTGTACATGAAAATCATGTCCCCCCTTAATCTCCTTACTTCCAACATAAACATATTTAAATTTAGTAGCCTTGTCTCATAGTTCTGGTCCTCCATCCCCTTGATGAGTTTGGTTGCCCTCCGCTGGACTTTCTCCAGCTCAAGGACATCCTTTCTGTGTACCGGTGCCCATAAACTGCACCGCATACTCCAGGTGAGGCCGAACAAGTGATGTGTAAAGTGGCAAAATTATAGACCTGTCCCTGCAAAACATTCCCTTCTTGATGCAGGACAGGATTCTAATAGCTTTGCTTACAGCAACCTGGCACTGTAATCTATTATTCATACCCATAATTGTATAACCCATTTGCCTATTTTTAATCCCAAAGTGCATAACTTTGCATTTTTCGACATTAAACCTCATCTGCCACATAGTTGCCCACTCCCTTTTTTTATCCAGGTCCTCCTGCAATGTTATACTATCTCGGTCCGTTTCTATTACCCTCCCAATTTTGGTATCGTCAGCAAACACTGAGATATCGCTGTTTACTCCGTCCCCGATGTCGTTAATAAACAGGTTGAAAAGCATGGGTCCCAGCACAGAACCCTGAAGCACACCGCTAATGACACTAGCCCAGTCTGAAAGGGCACCATTTATTGATACTCTCTGTACCCGTTCCTTTAGCCAGTTCTCTATCCATGTACACACCCTTCCATCTATGCCCATAGCTCTCAGCTTGTATAGTAAGCGTTTGTGTGGTACCATATCAAAAGCCTTTGAGAAATCCAGATATACCACATCCACAGACCTCCCTCCATCCAGATCTCTACTTACACCCTCGTAAAAAGTCAGTAGGTTAGTCTGACAGAACTTACTTCAAACACCAATCCAAAAGATAATGGGTTTATACTACGTTTTAGGATAGTCTGGTGAGGCCATGGTAACAAATGATAACCAGCTAGCTAGAAACAGTTGTATGTTGTTTGGAATACTTGGCTCTATAATATCTGTATCTGTATCATAAAACAGCAGTTCTGGATGTGCAGTTGTCCACATAAGCATAAATAAATGATTTGCATGGTTCTATCCACTATCCTAAAATGAAGAACAAACACCTTTTTTTTTAATCTGTGAAGGAAATGTGACGTGCAAATACCTTCTGTTTAAAGAAGGAACAACTGTGTTTTGCATTAAGTAAGTGTGAGGCTTTTTTGTTTCTTTTAGCTCACCTCACCATTACCTGTCTGGTTTTACATTTCTATCCTCAATTAAATCAATGAGATCCAACAAACAGCCCTCAATGCATGGAAGTGTAGGAAGCATGAATGAGCCAGGAGCAGAGACAAGTATACTAATGACATTTTAAACACATTCAAATTCATTATTATTTCTGACCTGGAAATGGCAACTCCTCACTATTATAAACAGCAGTGCATATCTGCATAACCACTTATCCTGCCAAAGGCAAATGGAATTCTGAGAAAAGAACAGCAGGATACACATAAATAGTGGCATTCACAGTGATATGTGTAGATAATAGTATTGCTTTGTTATACCTGTTGGGGTAAGGGCTCTAAATAATGATTATACACTGCCTGTCCAAAAAAAGTCACCACCTGAATTTAGCTAAGCAAATTGTAGGAGCCTTCATTGGAAAATTAGTCTAGGTTCAGCAATGTTATGTCCCCGAAAAATGAAGTCAGCTGCCTACCTGAATATACTGAATGACCAGGTTTTTCCATCAATTATTTTTTTCTTCCCTGATGGCACATTGGGCATATTCCAAGATGACAATGCCAGAATTCGTTGGGCTCAGATTGTGAAATAGTGGTTCAGGGAACATGAGACATAATGTTCACACATGGATTGGTCACCACAGAGTCCAGACCTTAACTCCATTGAGAATCTTTGATGTGCTGGAGAAGACTTTACACAGTGGTCCCACTCTCCCACCATCACTACAAGGTCTTGGTGAAAAATTAATGCAACTCTGGACGGAACTGTGATATTGCATAAGCTTATAGAAATAATGCCATAGCAAATGCATGCCGTAATTAAAGCTAAAAGCAGTCCAATAAAATATTACAACACTGTGTTTTCAAGGATGTAAATGTTCTTTAAAACAGGCAGAGATGAGGATTGAGAACTGCTGCACTTTCATTTATTTTACTTTTTTCAGTATACAGTTTATAATTATTTTAAACACTGAGAATGTGTTGATGTCAGGCTCTCTTTAAATGGGCAGCAACAAGCCCTGTTAGTTTTGATAGGGTGGGGAAGGGAAGGGAGGGTGTTCACAATACCACTTGTATCTACCGATATCTTACTAATATACCAGAGTCTCTATTTCCATGGCTCAGTTCTCTTTGGAACGCCTTTTTTTTGTGGAGATTTTCCAATATGACCTTGCAGATGCTATAACAACATATTTTTTTATCAATAGAACTTCAACATTAAGAGTAATAAAAGAAGCACCAACGGACAGAATTGAACACTATGGAGATATTATTACATTTTAGGTTTCTCGCACTTACAGCTTTTTTGACCAAATGGACAGCACTGGCCCAATTAGAAGGTATGACATTCAGTAAGACCCTTACAAGCAATACACAGGTGATTTATTGTAAAATGTTATATTTAATTTATGCATTTCTAGTTGTTTTGAATATAGTAGGGCAGTGTTACAATCTCTGACAGGTTTGAATTGCTTTCTGTCTGTCCAGCTGGAGAGATTTCCTCTTTTCCTGTCCCAGTGATGGGTGGTGTAGAGGAGGCAGAGTGACGGGATCTGATGGGAAATCCAACCCATGGGGACACAGACACCAACAAAAATATTTTTGTTTGTAGAGTGTGAAAGTTTTAGAACTTCTAGGAATTTTTTATTATTTTTTATTCTTTGCTTTCTTTGCCTTCCTGCCCTAGTGAGCCTCATTCCCCTAATTTCGTATCCTGGCCTCACAAGGATAAAAAGTTAAAGGAAATCTCCCCTTGGCATTTATAGACAGCAATACAAATCTAAAGTTTTAAATCCCCAAAAAGTAAAGTCTTAGCTGGAGTTGATCATTAAAAGAGAAGTATTGGGAGAGTGAAATGTACTCTTCCCAATACTTTGATCTGGTGAGTGACACTGCAGCTGTAGCAGGCCGGCTCTGGATCAATATCTGAGCAATCACAAATGGCTGACTGCTCATGGCTATCACTGTCAGTGACCGCAACCTGCAAGGATTCCCCCTTCCCTCTCTCTATTTCTCCAGTGCTCATTGGAGGGACAGACATGGGAGGAGGTGGGCACAGCTGACTCTGGATGTAGTGAGGCAGAGCAAGCTGTCAATCAGGCAGTGGGGTGGATCCGACAATATTGTTGGGATCTTCCCCGGCCTCAGTGTGGCTCTGTGCTATCAGCTAATAGCAATAGCGGGCCGTAGCCCACTAGATGCTGACTTTGGGTCACAGGAGTACATTAGTAAATATACTCCTGTGACCCAAAGAGGATTAAATTCAAAAAAAGGTTTGGCTTTAGATCTTTTTTAAAGCTGGACAAGCATAGACAACAAATGATTCTTTGTTGTCTCTCAACTCTCTCACCTGTGGCAAGATACAAAAAGCTTTATTATCCTATATCAGAGGTAGGCAACCTCAGCACTCCAGCTGTAGTGAAACTGCAAAGCCCATCATGCCTCTGCCCCTGGGAGTCATGCCTGTGGCTTTGGGAGTCTCGCAATGCTTTGTGTGACTTGCAGTTCCATAACAGCTTGAATGCTGAGGTTGCCTACCTATGTTCTATATAGATATCTAAATAGTCCAGCCTTTTAAAACTAGGGATTTTTTTAATGTTTAGATCAGAATTCTTTTCTTATATGAAATAAAACATCTTGATGTTTATTGCAGTGTTAATTTAGCCGACTAAAATGTTTTGTCATAGTTTTCATCATCTGTATGTTTTCACTGATGAAAACTAAATAAAAACAAAGTTAATAGGAGGAAAACTATGACGCAGATACATTGCAATTTTCTGTACTGAAGATTTAATTGACAAAACTAAACTAACAGGGTTATTCACAAAGCTGCCGAATAACCCATTCCGATGACTAAAATGCGTCAAAAACTAAAATGCGTATTTTAGTCATCTGAATTCTTTTCGTTTTAGGGGGTTAGTCACTATGGAGCCGAAGCTGACCAATCTCCACGCAAATGACAGCTGAGCGGAGCCAGCCGTGATCAGCCATGATCCCGGCCAGTTGTAATTCATCGGCTGGGACCTACTAGAACCTTGGTTCTCAACTGGTGGGTCGTGATCCAAAAGTGGGTTGCGACCCTGTGTGCATTGGGTCGCCGCATGCCTTCCACTTTTAAAGGTTTTTTTGCTTTACCACGCAGTCGCACCTATTATGTGTTCTGGTGCAGTAGGTGGATTGCGTTGCCATTCATTTTAATGGCACTCCAAACACACCTCCAACACACCACACTATTCAATCACCCACACCAGAATGCGCAGTACCGCAATGCCGTGCCTTCCATTGCAGTGCGACTTGGGTCACGACTTAATGACCAAGGACAAATGTGGGTCCTGAGGTTACACAGGTTGAGAATCACTGTACTAGAAGACTCTGGCAGGTGACGGCCAATAGGAAACAATTGGGTGGAGCTAGCTGTCACTGCTAGCTCCACCCAATTGTTTTTTTTTCTTTAAAAATACCAACAAAAATATTTTTGTTTGTAGAGTGTGAAAGTTTTAGAACTTCTAGGAATTTTTTATTATTTTTTATTCTTTGCTTTCTTTGCCTTCCTGCCCTAGTGAGCCTCATTCCCCTAATTTCGTATCCTGGCCTCACAAGGATAAAAAGTTAAAGGAAATCTCCCCTTGGCATTTATAGACAGCAATACAAATCTAAAGTTTTAAATCCCCAAAAAGTAAAGTCTTAGCTGGAGTTGATCATTAAAAGAGAAGTATTGGGAGAGTGAAATGTACTCTTCCCAATACTTTGATCTGGTGAGTGACACTGCAGCTGTAGCAGGCCGGCTCTGGATCAATATCTGAGCAATCACAAATGGCTGACTGCTCATGGCTATCACTGTCAGTGACCGCAACCTGCAAGGATTCCCCCTTCCCTCTCTCTATTTCTCCAGTGCTCATTGGAGGGACAGACATGGGAGGAGGTGGGCACAGCTGACTCTGGATGTAGTGAGGCAGAGCAAGCTGTCAATCAGGCAGTGGGGTGGATCCGACAATATTGTTGGGATCTTCCCCGGCCTCAGTGTGGCTCTGTGCTATCAGCTAATAGCAATAGCGGGCCGTAGCCCACTAGATGCTGACTTTGGGTCACAGGAGTACATTAGTAAATATACTCCTGTGACCCAAAGAGGATTAAATTCAAAAAAAGGTTTGGCTTTAGATCTTTTTTAAAGCTGGACAAGCATAGACAACAAATGATTCTTTGTTGTCTCTCAACTCTCTCACCTGTGGCAAGATACAAAAAGCTTTATTATCCTATATCAGAGGTAGGCAACCTCAGCACTCCAGCTGTAGTGAAACTGCAAAGCCCATCATGCCTCTGCCCCTGGGAGTCATGCCTGTGGCTTTGGGAGTCTCGCAATGCTTTGTGTGACTTGCAGTTCCATAACAGCTTGAATGCTGAGGTTGCCTACCTATGTTCTATATAGATATCTAAATAGTCCAGCCTTTTAAAACTAGGGATTTTTTTAATGTTTAGATCAGAATTCTTTTCTTATATGAAATAAAACATCTTGATGTTTATTGCAGTGTTAATTTAGCCGACTAAAATGTTTTGTCATAGTTTTCATCATCTGTATGTTTTCACTGATGAAAACTAAATAAAAACAAAGTTAATAGGAGGAAAACTATGACGCAGATACATTGCAATTTTCTGTACTGAAGATTTAATTGACAAAACTAAACTAACAGGGTTATTCACAAAGCTGCCGAATAACCCATTCCGATGACTAAAATGCGTCAAAAACTAAAATGCGTATTTTAGTCATCTGAATTCTTTTCGTTTTAGGGGGTTAGTCACTATGGAGCCGAAGCTGACCAATCTCCACGCAAATGACAGCTGAGCGGAGCCAGCCGTGATCAGCCATGATCCCGGCCAGTTGTAATTCATCGGCTGGGACCTACTAGAACCTTGGTTCTCAACTGGTGGGTCGTGATCCAAAAGTGGGTTGCGACCCTGTGTGCATTGGGTCGCCGCATGCCTTCCACTTTTAAAGGTTTTTTTGCTTTACCACGCAGTCGCACCTATTATGTGTTCTGGTGCAGTAGGTGGATTGCGTTGCCATTCATTTTAATGGCACTCCAAACACACCTCCAACACACCACACTATTCAATCACCCACACCAGAATGCGCAGTACCGCAATGCCGTGCCTTCCATTGCAGTGCGACTTGGGTCACGACTTAATGACCAAGGACAAATGTGGGTCCTGAGGTTACACAGGTTGAGAATCACTGTACTAGAAGACTCTGGCAGGTGACGGCCAATAGGAAACAATTGGGTGGAGCTAGCTGTCACTGCTAGCTCCACCCAATTGTTTTTTTTTCTTTAAAAAAATCTTTATTTTTTTTAATTCTCCTATTTATTTTCATTTTTAAAATAATGTTTCTACTTGTTTTTTCCTCCATTCTTTTCACTTATTTGCTATTCTGCTCGGTACCATGGTTAGCTGTCACTGCTAGCTCCACCCAATTGTTTTTTTTTCTTTAAAAAAATCTTTATTTTTTTTAATTCTCCTATTTATTTTCATTTTTAAAATAATGTTTCTACTTGTTTTTTCCTCCATTCTTTTCACTTATTTGCTATTCTGCTCGGTACCATGGAGGTACCGAGCAGAATAGCCGAGCCGAATGCCGCTCATCGGCATTCGTTATTTACTCACTGCTGTTCGGACCCTATGAGACCACGGAGGTACCCAGCAGAATAGCCGAGCCAAATGCCGTACGAGAACAGGGGCGAACAGCAGCGAGTGAGCTGCCGTTGCTTCTGCTCAGCCGATCCAGCTGTTGGATCAGCTGAGTCGAAGTCCTTCTGCACTGCGGCTCGGCCGGACATGCTGAGCATGTTCGGCTGACCGAAGTCAGCCGAAGGCAGCCGATATACGGCTGATTTGAGCTGATGTCCGGCTCAAATCAGCCGTACAAGCCAGAAGTGAATAGCCAAACAGTGTTCGGCTCACTTCACTTCGGCTGGGTTATTCACTCTGCTGCCTTCGGCAGCTTTGTGAATAACCCTGTTAGTTTAGTTTTGTCGACTAAATCTTCAGTAGAGAAAATTACAATGTAATTTCATCATAGTTTTACTCCTATTAACTTCGTTTTTATTTAGTTTTCATCAGTAAAAATATGCAGATGATGAAAACTATGACAAAACATTTTAGTCGACTAAATTTACACTAGTTTAATGTTTATTATAGTCATAGCACACAAATGTATATCATTGTTTAGTCATATTTTTATTTGGAATGCAGCTAATAAATGGCATTGTGATTTACCTTTTACACAGACTGCAGATCTGCCGAGGCAGCAGACATTGTATTTTTAATAGATGAATCATGGAGTGTTGGAGAGGAAAACTTCCAGATTATTAAAGACTTCGTAAGGAGTATGATTGGTTCATTTCATAACACAGAGGTACTTGGGAAGGAAGGAATACGTTTTGGAGTTGCCGTTTATGGAGATTCAACAAGGTAATTAGATCCTGGGGTTTATTTACTAAAGAAATTAAAAACTGTTCACTTAGCAAAGTGTATGTTCTGTTTGCACAGCTAATGTTCATTTAGTCCACATCCACCTTTATAAGTGATTAGCATGTATTGTGGTGATGTGGAGGTGCAGTGATGATGTATATGTGTGCACATTTTCATGACTCACATTGCAGGCTTCCTTCATTTTTTTATGAAGTGTTTATTAGGCCTGAATCTTACAAATTAAAAATTTTCTCCACAGGAAATTCAGTCCGACAGTGGGGTCACATTTTAAAGCAGGCTGTACACAGCTGCCCCCCTCCCTGTGATTCAGTGTAACATGATCAGTAAACACCAGCTCTACCTTTGCACATAATACACTGTCCTTACTCACAGTGCGGGCATTCTTAATTTTTTATCAACTTTTTATTAGGCCTGATTCCTGGAAATTCGAAAATGTTCTTGAAAGGAAATTCAGTCTGACACCGGGGTCAGATTGAAAAGCAGGCTATAAACAGCTGCCCCCCTCCCTGTGATTCTGTGTAACACGATCAATAAATACCAGGTTTGCTTTTTCACACAATACACTGTCCAGGATAGGTTGCCACTATGAATACTAATGAATGGGGGGGTGGAGAGCTCAGTTGTAGTATACACAAATTGCTTGCAAACCACAGAAGAAGCCATTTCCATGAGGAGATGAGAGGAAAGCTAACAAAAAAACATACGTTTCTGTGTTCATATACAGAAACTGCATATGCCTGCTTCATGTACACTACATTGCTGGCAAATGGTTTTTTTAAAAATACCTCTGCAAAGGTGGAAATGGGCTTTAAGAAATAATGTGAAGTTGTGTTCGCATTGGGTACCAAAGCGAACATAAGCTTTGGTAAGTGAACAGTCGCTTGTATAAATAATTGCCCTTTTGTTAGCATGATCATGCAAGGATTGCAAACTGACACACAGTCTCAGCTCAAAAACAATTCCTAAAGTTAATTAACAAGCACAGTACTGTATATGCTTTGTAATTATCATTAGACATGTGCACTGCCAAAAAATTTGTTTAGTTTCGTTTCGTTTTAAATTCGGATTTGTGTTATTTCGTTTTTCGGGATTCGGGTGTGAAAGTCAATTCAGATTCGGAATTCGGATTCGGACGAAATTTGGTAGCGGTAGGTCGAACGTTCGTTTTGTTTTCTGTTCTTATTCGTTTCTTATTCGTTTCGTTCGTGACATTGAGGGGGAAAAATATTTTTCTCCTTCTCTAATGTCACTTTGCTTCAACGAACGAAACGAATAAGAAACGAAAAAGAACTGAATAAGAACCGAAAACGAAACGAACGTTCGAACTACCGCTACCGAATTTCGGAAATGGAAATTCAGATTCGTTTGCATTCGTTATGTCTGTAATTCGGAATTCGGATACATCCGAATGTCCGAATTTCCGAAAATTCGTCCGAATTTCGATTCGGAACGAAACAAATTGCACATGTCTAATTATCATACTTTTGACTGCACATGCACCTAATTCTTATCAATGAAATGACCTTCAGAGAAGACCCGTTAGTTCTTGCTAAAGGCTGGTACTTGTTTACAGTTTCATTTTTAGAAAGAGAAAGTCATAAGAGAGAGAGAACATGGTGGAATATAAAAACGAATGGAGGATAAAAAATGTAATATGTACACATTCTTTCACACTTCTGTAAATGAACCCAATACCTACTTTGATGCTTAAAGTAAACCTTTACCATGGTGCTATTTTTAAACTCTCAAACTTTTTTTTCAATAATGAATCCAGATCAATCAAATAAACATTACCCAGCAAAGTATTTCTTAAAATTTGCCCAAGCACTTAGACCCCATTCACACACGAATCGGCCTGCACGTATAGCTCCGTGCTCCGTGCGGGGCCGTACCAAGCAGCTGCCGGGAAGGACAGGTGCTGCTTGTAATTAGAACGCAGCCCCAGGTCCGTAGGGGTGCGGGTTTTCTGGCCGGGACGCATTCAGGATCCATTCCGGCGGCGTATGAATACGATCACCTGCAAACCTACAGACCTGCAAATGAGGTGAGCGTAGGGGGGCGTACGGCCGCGTAGCCCCATAGAGAAGGACCTTCCCGGCAGCTGCTTGGTACGGCCCCGCACGGCGCTATACGTGCACGCCGATTTGTGTGTGAATGGGGCCTTACAGTCATCATTTTCTAAACAGCTGGTTCCAACTCTCTCAGCTCTGCTACCCTGAAATTCTTGTTGAATACAATAGCACAAGGGCCAGAGCAGTCTCCAGTAGCTATCCACCTACTGGCTTAGAAAAGGGAGGATCAGAGAGCAGGGAATTGGCTTGCCTTGCTGTGCCTGTGTGTTTCTGAAGACAGACTCAGCCTAATAGCACACAAAAGGGTGAATCCACCCTAAAACAAGATATCAGGGCCAGTGCTCAAGGGGACCAGCTAATTCTGCAGAACACAAATGTTTAAACCTCAAGGAACGGCATCCATTGTAAGTGATTTAATCAGAATTTGAAATAGCTTAATAACTTTTTGAATGTAATATTTTAATGCTACAAATGGTTAGCAGGCAACCTCAGTTGCTTCACCACAGCTTTAAGGAGCCTACCCACCAGCCAGATGTGCCGCTGAAGCCACCTCAAAGGGCAAAACGTCTGTCACATCATGACTGGGCTTAATACAAATGGTAATGTAGCCAGATCTTTAAAAGTTTATAGAGTACTATTTATTCATACAGACTGTTCATTCTGAATCAATATATTGAAATATACCTTATATGTTGAAAGTAGAATGTTGGTGTCATTTATTAATTTTTTTCTGTCAAGTCTTTGTCAGTGTATTTTGTTTGTCATGGTATTGCAACAACTTAAGAAAGCCCCTAAGTCATAACCATGGTCGCCATGTCACAGTTACTATAGTACACATATCTGCCACCAGTAGATTACTCACTGAAGGAATGTGCAATCTTTGTTGTATACATTGTGGGTACTAAAACTGTTGGGATCTAAACATCATCTGCTTGTTCTAATCATTCTAGGATGAGTATTGAACTATCAGATTATGAAACCACTCAAGACGTGCTACTGGCTCTCCAAAGCATTGCATATAAAGGAGGTAACACCAAGACTGGGGAAGCACTTGGTTATTTGGCAAACAGGGTGTTTAATCCATCCATCTCCAGAGAAGATGTACCCAAGGTAGGTAAACACATTACCATACCATTCATTTTACATACAACTTTTCAGAACTACTTTCATCCCAGGTTCACCTATTTCATAAGTTCAGTAAATCACACTTTTATGTTAGGAAAACTACTGCAAGATTGATAAGGCATTTGCAGCTATATCTAATCATTCCAAGCACAGAACTCTCTTTGCAGATCATGTTGACTATGATAGAAAATTATTTGCATGCTATGTATTCTCCTGCACTTTTAAATATATCCTTTACACAAGCAACATAAATCAAGTATAAATACACTTTCTGAGACAAATCCTAAAGTATATCTAAAGACATTTTCTTTTCATTTTGGATTTAGCAGGAAAAAGTTAGTTTTTTTTTAAACCCATGTCCCACAGAACAGCAATCATGAACCATCACAGAACAGCAATCATGAACCATCACAGAACAGCAATCATGAACCATCACAGAACAGCAATCATGCAACATCACATACAGATGTTATATACACATCTTCACTCTTAGGGCTTGTTCACACCAATTGCGATGCGTTCCAGAGCAGTAGCTGCTGGAACGCACTGCAATCGCTCACAAAACTTCACCCTGTGTTCTGGGGCAGGAGGGGGCGTAGTGGTCCATTGAAGTCAATGGCACTGCAGCCGTGCGCCCAAGCCCACAGTGCAATCGGAAGCGTGGCAAAACATTGCCTGTGTTCTATTCCACTGCAAACGCAAAAAAATAGAGCAAGCAACATTTTTTTTGCGTTTGCAGTGGAACAGAATGCAGGCAATGTTTTGCCATGCGTCCGATCGCACTGTGGGCGGTGTGTGTGGCTGCGGTGCCATTGACTTCAATGCACCGCCACACCCCCTCCCTCCCCAGAATGCAGGTGGAAGTTTTGTGAGCGATTGTGGTGAGTTCCAGCAGCTACCACTCTGGAACGCAGCCCAGTCTTAAGCTCTAAGCTTTCCTAAGTTCTGTGTTCCTAGGCATAACAGTTTTCACATATGGGAGACAACAGCACTTAGTGGAATCTTTAAATTAGGCAGAATACTGTGCAGTTAGGCCTTCCCCAGGATCACTGCTGCTCACTATCTGGAGTCTCACCCTTCTCATATCTGTAAAAATAAGTCAAGGCAACTGGACTTGCTGTATTTAACCTATATGTATGTCAACCTATATAACTTCAAAGCAGCTAAATATTATACAGGAATAAAATACAGCAAGTCCAGTTGCCTTGGCTTATTTTCTAGAGATATACCATGACCTGGATGAATGAGAACCTTCACAGACTCACCCTTCTCAGCTCATTCAAACAAGCCTGAATCTGGTTGCAAAACTGTCTAATAATGACACCCACTTGCTGCCCATTCTTGATCCGATACACAAGCCCAGACTCCTGAACAGTGGCGTAACCAGAGTTATGGGCGCCCGGGGCAGACATTTTTTTTGCGCCCCCCCATTATATAAACATCCACTGGAACTTTACCCAGCACCCCCACACATGCTTTTATTTTAATTTTTCACATTTTAAAAATATTTTATTTTTAGTTATTTTTTTATAAACTTTTAAATTGATATTTCCCTTTTAAAATAGAAAAAGAGATTGAGGACACAGAGTCCTCAATCTCTTTTTCTGTATTCCCTGTTATCAATGAACAGGAATCCTTTATGAGTGTTCCTGTTCATTGATAACATAGTATGTTTACTATAACCACAATTATGAATGAACAGGAGGTGATGTAGATCACTTCCATTTATTCATAATTGAGGATACAGTAACCATACCATATCCTCAATTATCTACAAACACTCAGCGATCACTGATCGCTGAGTGTTTGCTCTCGCTCTCGCTCTCCTCTCTGACACGCTGTCACAGGAAGCTGGGCGAGCAGTGTGGGAGGAGAGCCCAGCCTCCTGTGACAGCGTGGGCTGTCTCCACCCCCACACCGCTCTGCCGCACTGTGATAGGCGGCTGAGCGGTGTGGGAGGAGAGACACTGGCCGCTCACGGCGGTCTCCTCCCGCAGCGCTTGGCCGGCTGTCACTTTCTCTCCTCCCTGCTGGGACAAATAGCAGCGCCCAGTGGGGAGGAAAAAAATCACGGCTGTGCTGACAAAATGGCATGAAAATTGCATTTTCGGCATTGAGCCAAAAGTGCAATTTTCGGCCAGCGCCCCCTTCAGCTTTACGCCCTGGGCCAGCGCATCGGCCGCCCCCCCCCCCCGGTTGTTACGCCACTGCTCCTGAATAAGGGTCATTTTGAGTGTGTGCAAGGAATTGCTTAAGTCCTGTTAAAGGGGGATTGTTCAGTCGTCGAAATGCATTGGGTATCTCTTGTCATCTTCCAGATTTTTTGTGGAATCAATAAAATACTGCTCTGGACTTTTAAAGAGTGGTTTTGGCACTCCCTAGTGTTTGACTACAAGCAATAAAACTAAAACTAAATAGAAAAAACTTTTGGGAGACATATTAATAAATCACACTATAATAATTTAGGGGTGTCACAGTCAACTATGACCTTTCATATGTACTGCAAATATAACTGCAGTCCATAACAGTCACACAGTCTTTGCACAATGTCATTGAAGACAAAATATTAATAGCCAATGGGTAGAACTGTCAACCTATATAACTGCGAATATTATACAGGAGCAAGCCAAAAGAAGCGGGTAGATGAATAGTTCAGCTTGGGTTCAATTCACAATTCCTCAAACTCTAAATAAATGAAATAAATGCTCTATAGTGATAATGAATATAAATGTTAAAAAAAGAGTTAACAGGAAAAAAACTTTAAAACACAACCCCACATTCCCCTAACCCCCTTCCATCCCAATGAGGAAAAATCTCCTGATCGTGGCTGGATCCACTGGCCCATAGACATAGATAAAGAGGAAACCTCTAATGGGAAAAGGCCTTTGTGCAACAGAGGTGTACTCCAAGGGACCCTCTCTTTTGTCCCCCATGTTTGCTACAACTGTCTTTACATGTATTATATCTGGTGCTTGGCTTCACCGCACTGGAGGCACAGCTGCAGGGGGGAAACCAAAATGCATAGGCTGGCTACCCTCACACAAATTGCCTTTGGTTTGCCACTTGTTCCTGACACAGGCAAAGCTGCCCTTTTTCTGTTGCCCTTTTTAATGTTTATATATTTTTTTTAATTTGCCTGCCAGAGTAATGACTTCATTGAATCCAACCTTGTCAGTAGACAGGAATGTCTCTAAAGTTAAAAACAGGATGTTTCTGAATCAGAAACAGAACCAGATTAAAGACTTTTATTCAAAGAGTGGGAGGCCACTGGTCTCTCAAAGAAATAAAGAAAAGGCCTGGTCCAGACCCCCACATTTTACCACCCATCAACAGAATTTTTTTATGGTATGGTAATTGTTTTGAGCAATATTTCAAAACATTGTTGTAATAAATAAATGAACAGTGCCTTCAGGAGTTACAAAAGGATAATGACTGACATGCCAAATAAATAAACAAACAGTGCCTGTGGGAAATGGGTGTTTGAGAAGCTGAAGCTGCCAGATTCACTGCCATAACCAGGCAGATCCAGCGGTTTAGGTATTGTAGTAAATGGGGATCTTTTAGCAGGTACCTGGAATGCTGCTGAAAATGTTGATCTTATAGCAGCAAGGTCCCAGGTACCTGTTACAAGATCCACATTTACTACAATACCCGAACCGCTGTATCTGCCTAGCTATAGAAGTGAATTTGGAGACCGCTGCTAATGTTCAGATACCTTCCTTTTCTGGAACTGCCACCCTCTCTCTGCAGGTACCTTTTCATATTTGTCACATCAGTCATGATCTTTCTGTTACTCCAGCAGGCACTGTTCATGTCCTTTACTGTATTACATCCAGAGACACTGGATTGAATGCTACATACAGCTGTGGGTTAAGCCATTTGTAATGGATTTCAAATTTTTACAAAATATCAAGTTACATACATGTGTTTTCTTTTACACATACAGTATCACTGGTGGGTGCTGTTTTCTATTAAAGAGAAAATAACCTAAGTACATTTGACTAGAAGAGAAATAGCTTAAGTACATTAGATTTTGATCCATTCTCACAACAACTGGTTTACTGATTTGCATATAAAGAATGCTATTTCGCTGGATGAAGAGCAAATTATGCAATTTGTTTTCATAAATATACACCTTTATGATGTTCTTTCGTAGGCTGCAGTTTCACAGGGAGACACCAGTCAGGTTTATAATCAGAAAATCAAAACTAGAGTTTTATTTCACAGAAAACAAACTAAGATATTGTACTGACTCCATGTACAGTATTCTCCATGCAGGCTAACTGTAATGTCACCCTAATCTGCTACTGCACTGCATAAAACCTGGATAGTGTGTCTGTGATTCAGTGTAAATCTAGATAGCTGTTTTCAGCAATATTCAGCAGCATTTAATACTGCATGGAAACACTCAAAAATCTATCCCTAACTGCTATAGCACTGTACAACTCGATGTTAGTGTGTCTGTGAATGCAAATATAGATAGACGCTTTCAGCATTTAGCACCCGAAGTAGCACCTAGCTTTTCCTGAAGTCTGTTATCTTTCCCTAACTACTCCATCTCTGCTCCAACATGCACTGAATAAAGGCTATTGCGAATCCTGAAGTTTATAAGGAGGGAGCTAGAACATAAGAAAACCCCCATGACTGGCCATTTTAAGTCACCCGACCACAGTTTAGAGGCCAGGAAGTGCATGGTTAGTAATTGGTTGCAATCTTGGTGAACAATCTTGGCCTCTAGGAAATGTTATTATTATTATTGAGCGCTTGAAACCACTTGCACCTGTAGGGAATGCAGCTGTGATTTTTTTCTTAACAGACTGTGTATGTAGGTTGCACTTTCTAGCGAGTGATATGTAGGCAGCAACTCAAATAAACCCATCCTTGATTCCCAAGTAGAGGTGTGCCCTAGAGGAGTAATTGACAAAGCAAATCACCCCCTTTATGTCTTGCAGTCATAAAGAGAAGAGAGACATTTCCAGGGAAACCCTAGAAGGAATTTAACACATTTTAAGATAGGGATATGCCATCATAGGTTGTTTTGGCACATTCCCCTATAGTCCAGTGAGTTGTTGCACCTGGAAGTGTGACACTGCTGATGTCAATTTCAATGTTGATCTATACACATTAGGACTCAAAGAAAGAAAGAAAGTGAATTGTCTAATGTATTTCTGGCAGGATCAACAGGTATGTTAGGGGAAAAAATTGGGACAGAGAGGGAAGTTTATCCTGTTATACATTTGAGATACATAAGTAAATTCAGAAGTGCCTCTGCTGTTTTGCTATGCATCTCTTTTGGTGAACAATGCTTTAATGTGTTAGAGAGTTTAAAGTGTATGTCAGGGCAAAATAAAAAAAAGAACCTATAAGTACAGAAAAATACCTGTAAATCTGCCAGAAATGCACTCAGATCGTATGTCCTTTTGTAGGCTGACAACACACAGCGTTTTTTGGAAGCGTGTGGTGTCTGCTCTGCCTAGTTGTCATTTGCTAAACTCACACCTCCCCACGCTCCTAATCTTTGCAACATAAACATTAATTATTCTGTATTCTAAGATAAGAACTAGGAGGGCTAAGTGAACTCCATGTAATAACACAGGACATGTGCAGAAGACACAGGACAGTTCTGAATGTCTGACATGACCAATAAGTATTTTTGCATCGTATATTTAACTCACCAAATAGAAGCAAATAAGATAAATTCATTGCTACTGGGTACATACACTTTACACTGAAAAAGACCACAGTCACTATATAACTATGTGTTTTTTCCTGAACAGATTGTTGTGCTGTTAACTGATGGTAAATCAGGTGATGCAGTAGAGGAGAAAGCCCAACAGCTGCAAGATAGAGGAGTCACAATATATGCTATAGGTGAGATTTTTAATAGTATTGTATAAATTCTATGGCTACAATTTTATTTATACAGTACCTTGCTTGGTAGCCTATTTCACATTCACTTTTTGGTTGACAATCCCATTTGTACACTTCAGAGATTTTTTTATTTTGAGAGGTTGATATTTTATCTAGAAGTCTAGAATATGCTTAGGGTCAAAGGCCATGTTTATGTCTTGTTTAAAAATAATAGAAAATGGCAAATTATGTTTGTAACATTGTATCTGTCTTCTGCAGGAATCAAAAATGCTGACAGAAATGAACTGATGAAAATTGCATCAGCTCCTATTGAAGAAAATGTCATCATAGTAAGGGACTTCTGGTCCCTCTTTGATATGCTGCCAAGGATCTCAAGAAGAATTTGCTTTACTGCATCTGAGCCTCCAAGACCTATCAAGCACATAGTTGAAAGTGAGTAAGGTTAATATTTGGTGCAATTTTACAAACAAGTGTTTTAAGGTAAAGTTAAGCTTTAAAGAAGACTTCAGACATGAGGTGATCATTGTCTAATCTAGCCAATTTCAGGATTGGTTGACAATCATAAAGTCTTTTGTCACATTCAAACCCACTCCAGACACTCTTTGCCCACAGATTTAATTGAAAATGGTAATTAGCTGTGTTAGATCATTTCTCCTGGTTGCTATTATTTTTCCATGATACAAACTACACTGAAGGGGTATGGGCATACTCCTCATTCCTCCTCCATAGCCATAAATATTCATGCTCAGCCTATGTAACCATGCATGTTCACGTACTGTGGTGTGCTATGACAAAGAATCAGGATTGTGCGTGGTAGGTCTCCATAGAAATCAATGATGAATACTTGATGTCCATTTTTTTTATTCCTGGGCTTCTATCATATTATAGGATGCACTCAGCCAATTTGTTTACACCTACTAAACAAGAACTTTATCATCTCATGTGGGCAGGGTGGGTGGATACCTAGAGTTTTGAGGCCAACACACATCAAACCATATATTCCAACTACACTGTAAACTGTGCATTACAGGACAGGTCTGACAGAAAAATCTGTGTGAAGCCTAAGAAGAAAGCACCATTTATCACAAACTAAATGTAATTTGGTCTCAGCAATTAGTCCATATACAAGAATCACAAACATCATCCTATAGCCTTGCAGAAAAATGCAAACCAAGGAGCAGCATTTTCAACTCATGGTGCATCATGAGCATACATAAACCAAGGAGCAGCACTCCTAATTCATGGTGCACCATGAGCACTCACATTGTTAATACAGCACAAAAGATGTGTCTAGCTTTCTGTGTGTGTAAAAGCTTATCAATAGGAGAGCAAGTGTCCCTAGCTGTTGTGTGAAGTGGGATCTGTGTAATTATAAAAATTAGTAAGTGTAGAGCCTGTCGACAAATCTGGAATCTGACTATGAGCATGAGTATAATCTCTTGAGAATCTGAGCCTATTATTGGGGTATTGGGGCAACTGTGAGACAATGAGCATAGTCTGAAATGCAGCTGTCAAAAGGAGAAGTCTATCACAGTAGTATCTGCCTGACAAAAGAACGTTTCACTTTAATGCATTTTTATGAAGGCCATGTGTCCTTTCTTTTCGTGACTCACTACACATTGTGTAAATTTCTGTTCTACAGCTCCAATCTAGCTTACAACTAATGTTATTTCATTATTTTGCTTTTCTTGCCGCTTTTTTAATTTAAATGTTGCGTGATAAGCAGTTGAGCTGTATGTTCATATGGTGCATACTGTTGTTGCAGCACATCTGGCGTTTGTAACTTCCTGTGTTAAAGCCGTTTGTTTCTGAGATTTTCCAGTTTATGGATTTTTGTAGCCAAGCCTGCCTTTTCTTCACTTGTGTATGTTTTAATTAAGGTGTTTTTGGTTTGAAACCAACTTTGCATCCTCTAATATAAGTCTGATAGGAGAGCCTTCATGAGAAAGTTCAGACATTATTTCTGTTTGTGTTTCAACATGAAAAGGGAACTTTATACAGCTGTAAGGTCAATAATTCAAAGCCCCTTGAATGACAAGACTGATTAAGAGCCTTCAAATCTTCAGTAATTATATATGTTGCCTTTTCTCAATTGTACACCATTCAATCATTCTATGGGTAATAACATCATCTAGTCTGTCCTGTTGTTGTAGCTGATGTTAGTGTAACAACATTTTAGTCTGTTGCTCCTTGGTTTAAATTTTCCTAAAGCTCTATTTTACTTGTGTTTTATTATCAAAATCATCAATTTATGAATCCTTGTAGAATTTGTTGTCAAATCTATCTTTGGTTTGTGACTTCAGACTAGTGTAATGTTGGGGCCATAGGTATAAATCAACTTATAGGTAAAGGTGCTTTGCTTTATGGCTGATAAAAGAACAGTATTCGGGAAAGGGGGTCAAATGCCATTGCTCACTGCTAATTAATATACAACTAAAAGCTCATTAGTTTAAATTCTGCTAATTTATTTTCCTAAAACACAATGATTGTAACACCTCTCGCAGTTACAATAGTGAGAGGTGCCTGTGGTTACAGTGGAAACTGGTGGAATTGAAGAAGCTAATTTTCCCAAAACTGTGATGACCACTGGTCAGTAGGTGAACCTGCCTCCACGGCAGTAGTTCACAGTTGGTAATAGTGACTTGTTGCTGAAATACAAGATATATAGGCATTCTCACTGCCAAATGAGCCAAACTAGTAAATGAGGGCAATAACCACATGGCAAGGGCTTATGTTGAAATGCTAGGAATAGCTTGTTGCTTTTGCTAACAGATGGACAATAGCAACATTTTTGTTTAATGACAAAGTCGAGATAACTTAACCTTCCTATCAGTGTCTGTGGTCAACATTGTTGTGAATTATGACTCCAGTTCAGAGAGCAGACTTTTTCTGCTTTGAAGGGAACCTTAACTCTTATGTAATTACCATGGCCAAGCAGGCTCACTGTGTGTGTCTTAAGATTTAATATTAGATTCTGAGTTAGTGTACCTAGCAAATTATATTTTTCTTTTGCCCCATATTGGTTCTTATTTAGGTATTCTTTAGGAGCAGTTCTTCACAAGGGTATATGAGCAGGTAGGCTCACTGTATGTGTCTCAAGATTGAAAATTAGGTTCTGGGTTACTGTACCTAGCAATTATATTTTTACTTTGCCCCTTATTGGTTCTAATTTAGGAATTCTTTAGGAGCAGTTCTTCACAAGGGAATATACCACAGTGTTTTGATTAGGCAAGGTAGAGAGTACTGTTTCTGGCCTTTAGATGTTTTTTTTTAAATTTATGAATTTAATTTTCTAAGATAAAAATATTAGAAATGTCTTGTTAATTATGGTGTTGCTGTATCCTGCTTTAAATGTAACACATTCTTGGTTTGTAGCCCAGGCTGAAAGTTTTGTAAAATATTTTTTTTCAATGTCTGTTCCATGCTATGTCATGCATCATTGCAGTGTGACAGCTGCTCAGTTATGCAGAATAGAGAAAAGGAAATGTGTTTTTTTTTTTAAACTTTCAGTATTCTGTGACTCAGGACAGGAGTCTGGAGCTATCATATCATACTCCATTGTAATTCTGAGGTGACTTAAATTCTGATTTGTAGAGACACAAAGATGCCATATATTTATGTAGAAGTGGTAGAAGCTTTTAACATTATTTTGGTGGTTATGTTCTGCCCACATTCACTTTACAAATAGTTTTTTTTATGAAATGTTTTTATATTGTTCAGCTACAGGGAAAAACACAGGGAATGATTTTATTTAGTTTAAGTAGATTATTTTATAAAGCATTTGCATTTTCCTTCCAGATGAAAAAATTATTGGTCCAAGAGATCTGATTGTGAGTGAAAAAAGTTACAGCTCCATGCGCATTACCTGGAGTCCTGCCACAGGGGATGTTACCGGTTACCAAGTTGTCATGAATTCTCTCACACCCTCTGGACGTCTTAATACAAATGACCAGAAACAGGTAAGGAGTGAACACTTGGTTCACTTAAATATGTTTAATTATATTTTTTGTAGTGTAAACCTAGAATTACTGGAAATTGTGTAGATTTTTTTAAAGGATCTGTTTTCTACCTTGCTAGCATAATGTACAAAGTAAAAGAAAGCAAATGTCTATGTACTAAAGTAAGAGATAAGTAAAAGATGAGTTCTGATTGGTTACTCTGTTTTGATGTGCCATGCATCATGTGTGCTGCCCATGGGCATAAAATTGTTTCTGGATCCACCCAAATACAGCCTCACTGTGCAGTTGTTACCTCATGTTTATGGGTACCCTAGATTCAGCTGGTGTGTTAATGTTGATAATAAATAAATCACAAGAGACTAAATTCAAAGCATTTTCAGCTCTTTTGGTCTGAGATTACAAAGCCCATACAGCCTTCAGTAGCAGAATGCTAAAACCTCTAGTTCTAGTAAAAACAGATGACAGAACAGTTAATATGTAAGTCTGTGAAATGTTGCTTTCATACAGACAGATGTGTGATCACATAAATGGCATGCATGTATTGTGTAAGTAAAACTCAGTATACTAAACTAGAAGGGCCAAACTTTACTTGATGTTCTTCGTTGGATTACTTTCACTGTTTGTGTGGCTTTTTATGAGGATCTTCTGTTCTTTTGAAGCAAAACAAATGAAATTGTTTACATCAGATGTTTCAATATAATTTTTGTTCCAGTTTTTATTGTTGTGTTTGTGCACACCAATAGAGTAATCTTACTCACTACCTAAACTACAGTGGAGCTGCCTCCAGATACAAGAGGATGGTTGGCGCCTTCTTGGCTGCCCACCCTGCACACCCATAGGGATCCTATGAACCTGTGCATGCTTTGTTTTTTTTTGCTGGCTTCCAGTAACCCGATCAAGGTTCCCTGAAAGCTACCCTACACAGCAGCATATATATGGAGGCCTCATAGGCAAACAATAGGGGCGCCTGGACAATGTGGTGATGTCACTGCGTTATTCTGCCATGATCTCATCTTTTCATCTGGGTTCAGTTAAGCAAAGAATACTTTCCTTTTCTTACTTTTTTTTGTTTTACATTGCTTAGTCAAAGAGAACCCTCTTTATGTTTAATCTTTTTGTCAGATTATGTTGGACAAAGACAAACACACAGTGCTGGTGACGGATCTTAAGCCAACCACTGAATATTTATTTACTGTGCTTGCTATATACCCTAATGTCATAGGAGAGTCAGCTACAATTAGAGGAAAAACAAGTAAGTTTTCTTTGCTTTATTTTTAAAAACGCACTAAATATTTGTTGACTCATAATTTTTTTCATTTGATCAAACTTTATCAATGCATACGTCTAGGGTTGCACAGATACCAAGTACAGTACTCGGTACAAGTACGAGTACATGTACCAATACTTTTGAGCTCCAAGACTAGACTAGAGAAAAATTCAAAAGTTAGGAGGCAGCTGTCATTTGTAAGGAGCACACGGAGCTCCTGGGATTTGTACATCAATGTTTTAATGTTCGATTTTGTTTTTATAAATATAAATAAAGTGATGCACAGATACCAGTTTTGTCAGTAAGAGTACTGGTACTTGCCGAGTACTTACAAGTACGAGTACTGATACATTTTTGTTTATTGTCATGTGACAGTTTTTCTAAAACGATACAGACTAATGATTTCAGGACAGTGGTTGAGCGCCAGAGCCCGGTCCCAGCTGCAACCGCTGCAACCCTGGTAGTTCTCATGAAAATGCCAAGTATCGTCACTGGTACTCGAAAAGTATCTGTGCATCCCTACATACATCACATATGTGAATAGACTGATGTATAAGACAATAAACACTTGTATTGGTTTTACTACTGGTCTGGCAGAATGATCAAGTATTGATACAAGGAAAAAAACATATTTTTTTAAGATTTAGGAAAACCTAAGCTGTGTTTACACTGGTAGATTTTTGGTTGATACAAAAATTCTTGCCACAATATTCAATAATGCCATTAGACAAATGTCATTTGAAATTTTGTCTGATTTTAGCTTTTGATTCTGGAATGATTGGAGTTGACCGAAAGAAAACCACATTCACTGTTCTAATTTTGGTCATTCGAGGAAAATTTTCCATCCTGCTCCTTTTTTTTCATCACTGTGGCCGAAAACAATTGGCGATTTGACCCCATTAACTGTAAAAAATGTAATGAACATTCTGAAAATCAATTTTTTTAACTAAACTAATATCTGATTGTATATACCCAGCTTCAGCTCTACTAAATGGAACTTACTTTCCCTTATTACTATATTATCTCATCTAGCACATTAATGGGAACTTTCCTGCACTGCTTCCTAGAGACTTGAAAGATACATTTAGTCCACTCCGTGACATATATGTAGATCCATTGTATTTTGTGTAACTGGCCAGTGTACCTTCCACTTTTTAATCACTCAAAAGCATTGTAAACTAATTTAATATGCAAGTTGAATGCATCTAAAAGCATGTTGAACTTGTCCATCTTCACAAATCCTTTCATGACTCTAACACAATTTGTTTTATCATACAGCTTATTTATTGGAACAATATTTTCCAACGTATTTATTCTTACAAATATATTACTGTCATCAGCTAATACTGTACCACCATTTAGTACTCAAACCCTAAACATTTTACAAACCCAGTGATTACTTTATGTAATCTCCAGTAAGTCTGGCGGAAAAGTTTGGAATGTTGCGACATTCCCTGCCATCACAAAAATGGCCAATGTGTTTGTCTCCAAGAAAATGGCATCTACAAGGTAAATTAAAGTAATTTCTGTCATGAGAGAAACATGGATGCGCCTTTGATGAGTTCTTCATCTGAATGATGCTAGTTCCCTGGCCAATATGCTGACCTTCTTGCCTCAGAAACACTGACCCATAACAAGTATGCTAAGGACTTATAACTTTTCTCTGACTTTCCTAATATACATAGTTATTTCATTTCCTAACTCTGAGATGAAATAACGATGCATTATTTCATAGTTGAAATAAATAGAGGGTTAGCAAAACTGCCACAGAATTGGCATTTGGAGGAAGTGGTCAGTAATGACACCCCCTTTATTTGTCTCATGACAGGCCTACTTTAATTTTAAATGTAGCTATATTTTTTTTATATACTTAAACCACTTTCTGTCTGCAGGATCTGTAGGACACTCATAGTGGCAAAAGCCCTAATATAAAGTGACCCAGGGTTATAATATCGAAATGTTTTTTTGTTTTTTTTCCCCTAGCACAGTACCATAGCCATTACATGTCTTGAGTATCATGACTAAGTAATTATATACAATTGAAGACTATTGTTACTGTAAATGTAAAATTAAAAAAAATTTCAATAGAGACCATTCATCTAGCATTCATGTGATGCTGTAGATCTAGTTGTACAGATCATTAATAGACACATAGTAATACTGTATTCCAATTGATTTATATTTGAAAGCTGCTGTGCCTCCTGTAACCAATTTCCGAGTCATAGATGAAGGACTTTTTGGTTTAAAAGTAGCCTGGACTCCTCCTTTGGGAAAACTGGAGGGCTACAAGATCTATATCCCACGATGTAAGTAGCACAGTACAAAGAAATATTTGGTAATTCTATACTAAGAATGTGTGTGTGAGATTAGCTATTAATCGAACAAGCTTATAATGGTTGACAGTGGACAGATGACAATCTGGATTCAAATTATCTACAAAACCATAAAAGATTGATCTGTAGTTTCTAGTACCCAATTTATTGTGCTAAAACATGTTTTATATTTCTGTGAAAACCATAATTATTTAATTTTCAAATTTTTCATATAGTTGGCTGTAGTGATGAATTCGTTATTTAGAGTTTAAAAGTAAGTTCTGCAGACGAGTAATGTGCCTAATTCTACCCTTTACTCATCTCCTTTATGTTTACTTTCACTTTGTTACATGGCCTGACTTTTCCTGACTTGATGGCTAAGCCCTGCTGACTACTATTCCACAGTGCAATAAAACTGCCTTAAGGGCATATACATATTGCCCAATACATGTGCAGCACAATGTTGTGCATAGCCATGATCTTCTTATCTTACTGCCAGACAGGATATGCCTTATTGAAAACAACAGACTCTCTGCAGTCTCCACTGACTTGAAGCATAAGCATAAGATTCTTAGGATAGGCACAGACCAGATGGCCTAGGTTGCCTAGCTTTCATTAGGGGAACTAAAGAAAGAGGTTTTATTTTAAACAGTCATATTACTTGGAAATGCTAACTATGTGTCAAGTATAAATTGTAACGATAGCTCCACTTTGGCCTAGATAACATTATTTTTCTCTGACAAGTTTTATTTTACTTTCTTTAGCCAACAGACCTGGGTTTACATATGAACACATTTTAAAGGGAGATGTTTCCTCACACACTATTGATAATTTAGAAGAAGACAAAGAATACACTGTCAGCATCTATGCTGTATACCCACAAGGACCAAGCGAGCCTGTATCTGCAATGGGACGTACATGTAAGTGAACTAATTAGCCTTGCTAGAACATGAATTCAGCAAATATTGTGACCTTCAAAGTGAATTGTTAGAAGATAAACACTATATTGAATAGTTAATTGATACACTCTAAAAACTGTTTCTGTAGAATAATAATATGATCTGCTGAATGTGTTTATTTATAATCAGTAACAGTATGGAAAAAAGCTAGTAAGGAATAACTAACATGCCAAAACCAGAATAAAATCACAACTTTTTTCATGAGCTGAGTGGAATTTGCTGTGAATACGTTATATATCCCATAAATTCAATGATGTATAATTTTCACAGAAAAAATGATATTGCTTTCAATATTTTCAAAATGTGAAACGCTGAATTTGCAGTATTATAGCTTTAGGTGGCAGTGCTTTTAGTTTTCAGCACAGACCTCCTAGTGAGTGATGCCCTATGTGGAGGTCCATTGACATTATCCCTTGTCACCCTATACTAACAATCCCTCCTGTTTCTGCATAATAAACTCTCCTGTGCAGGGATACGTTTTGTTGAATACTGACTATTATGCTCCAAGAGAAAGCTATGTCATAGTTTTAGTGCCAGAAATGCCCTATTTACGAAGGAAGACCAGCCATCACTGTTGTTTCATGCTTTATGGTTCAAAAGAGTTATATTGCAGTTTTTCTGTTTACAACATTTTAAGCAGATTGATAGTATGGATATAAAGTTACTAAGGTAAACCTTACAGTAACGTTACAAACCTGCTGAATACGATTTGGACTTGTCACAACATACAGAAACAGTATATTTCAAAAGAAAAATTATGTAACTCATATAAATAAAAATCAGATTTTGAAGTGTTGAAGCTGACCTATCAGTAACTTTACAAGATAATAAGTCTATTAAAACATTTCAGACATCTACCAATATACATCAGAAGTATAATTTAAAAAACCTATACCTTTAATCATTCAAAAGCTGTCTTTGAGTTCCAGTCCCATGACTAAGCCTAGGTTAAGATGATGTCATCAGTATCCTGCAGGCTGAAGGAAGCATTTCCTCAGTCTTCTCTCCACAAGTAGATTGTACATTGTAATTTTGTAGCACGTCACAAGATAAGTGTTATCAGTCAGACCATTGTGAGCTGTATAGCTGTATTGTTGTATCATCTCTGAGCCAACATGGTTGTCATGGTTGAGCAACATCTTAGGAAATAGATGAATTGGACGGTGCCTAAAACAAAGTTGGTGTCATCCATCTGGAGAGAAAAGCAATACATAAAATCACTGCCAGGGGGATTACTGTAATATCTGAGATGAAATATAAAACCTGTGTTATACTTATACATTACTTAGTATGCATGCACATAACATGAAATAATATATCTGATGCTAAGTCCACTTTAACTTTAAAAAAATGTGAGCATATAATGAATCTCTCATCTAATTGTTCTCTGCTATTTTTTCTTGGCTTTTATTGTTGGCTTCGAAGACTTTATACATTTGTATCCACACCTTGTTCATTTTTATTTTTACTTCTAGTAAAGCTGGTTCCTGTAAAAAGCTTGACATTGCAGAACATCACAACTGGAACAATTCAGGCTTACTGGACTAAAGTGAGAGGAGCGACTGGATATCGTCTTACTTGGTCATCTTTAGGTGGGAAAACTTTCCTTAATTGCTTTTTGACATTAAACATGTTTCTTGATACCCAATGTTTTGAAGTAGAAAATCAAAGCAGGAAATCAAAGTTCAATTCGCAGGAGATTTGGTGGACCCAGTGTCTGTGAATCTCAAATATGGTGCTGAACCCTAATAATGTCTATGGGTGGTGAATATTGTAATTTGTTTTCTGGCCTTTTTCTAGGTCAGCTTGGTTAGCCATACTGTTCAGTGGGGAGAGGGTCTTTTAATGCAGCTAACAGGGAAACATTGAAGATACACAAATCTTTAAAAAAAACATGCCTTAAAGCTTTGCAAGAAGTTAGGGGTCTTCCTCTGGATGGCGTATCTCAGTAGCGGTGGGTCATCATGATTGACATTTTGACTACATTTAAGGATGACATGATTCTTACTGGATTTATATTGTGGTATTGTGGAACATTGAGCCTTGAGCCAGTGGACCAAATGTATTTATTTTTTAAATAAAGGACTTGTTCACATTGTCGGAGGCTCTATTTACTTTTTGCATTTTTAGGGAATGAGTAAGAAGGGCTACTCATATACCCAGAATCATTCCCATAGTAAGAGGGCCAATATCTGGTGGCCTCTTTATTATAAAGAAGACTTCTAGATTATGATAAACCCCCCCCCCTCCACACACACACACACACATACTAAACCCCTACATCCTCCCAGTGACTAGATGTGAAGATAAGGTGCTTGTCCTCCCAACATGAGGACCAATGTGCCTTGCAAGGAGGTGGAGTCTTTTTTGCTCCCACTTGCAAGGCACCCTCCCAGTTTTTGCCAGGTATGGTTGAAGAGGAAGGGGGACCCATGCTCCCTTTCCTAGCCAACCAGGCTGCTTGCCTGGACTAGGACCTTTTATAAATTGCCACCCCTGTAAAATGTAAATTCAGCACAGTCACAATGTCCCATTGCTCATCCATACTTTCCCACTGCTATTCCTGTCACAAATGACAGAGCCCCATCCATCTGCTGTTTGTAAATAAGTCAGCTGGACATCATAGGTGACATCACTTACCACATATTTGTTTACAAACCAAAGTCAGGGGTACAGGCGAGTGAACTGGCTTAAACTGGCCAGTTTTCTTGGTGGCTCGCAAAGCCATTAACAGGCAGTATTCAGGACGAACGCATTCAACCAAAACCCAAAGCTCATCCCAACAGCCATTGTATCTTAGTAAAGTGATGCTTATTGTCCTAGGAAGAATGTCCCTTTTCCTTAAGGTGTAAAAAAAACTGCTTGACCTTTAGTCTTAACCTATAGAATTGCCTTCCTTTGTTGGGTCATTCAGGTCTTTGCATTCATCACAAGTAGCAAGAATACAAACTATTAAACATAGCACATTGTCCATTGTCACCAAAAAGTGGTGGGAAATCCAAAATTTAGCTAGTAGTACGGGAGATGAGGGGACACCTGTTAACATACATGTTTGCAAATACATTGCTGCCAATGAAAGTAAATGTTTTACAAGAAAGTGTACAAACATTTTTTTGTTTACTAAAATAATAATTATTATTTTGTCCTTTACAGAGGGTTATGACCAAAACATTAACCTGGCAGATAGTTACACTCAATACATGATTCAAGGGCTGCAGACGGGCATGGAATATACTGTAACTATCAACCCCATTTTTGTAGACATTGAAGGCCCTGTTCTTACTGCTAAAGCAACAACCTGTAAGTATTTTAACAGTATAGTTTATGATACATTTTGGCTTTTGGCAATTGTGGCTTATGGAAAGCTCCAAATGTGTTCCTACACTCAAGAACCTTTTTGCTATGCTACTATTTTGTTTATCCTCATGCATAGGTGATTTAATGTCAACAACCATAATCGTCTTTTCTGGACAGCACTTTCTCTGAAGTGTCTGTAAACATACTACAGGAAAAAGTGCTGAGTAAACGAGTGGAGAGGCAGTCAGGATTTTTTTCAGCTTACTCCCAAATTACATTAATTAAGATTTAACAGGTCAACTAAATAAAAATTCAAAGTGTTGAAGTGGTCTGCTACCAATAGTAATGTTCACTAACTTTTGATTCTATGGATGAAAAGTTAAGCAAATATTTGTTAGAGAAGGTGGGATTCAATACTACTGAATACAGTCACTGGCAATGCAGAGTATTCTGATTTTAGGTTTATGAGTGTATTTAAAATGCATATTATCTAGAGTGGATTTTGGTGGCATAATTAACCCATGAGGCTCTTAAAGAGTAACTCTACTTTTATTAAAACCATGGTATACATTAGTGTGGGAGTATTCTGTATGTGTTTGGTGTAGAGAATGCAGAAATATAATTTCCTGCGATTATTTCCCAATAGTTTTTTTCCTTATGACAACATTAAGAATAACCATGTGATTATAGCAGGTAGTGCTATAGGTTTCCACATAAAAAAGCACCAGGTAGGACTGTGCAATGAAGTTGCAATCCTTGCAATGTATGTTGCTGAGCAGAAGATTGTCATTTTTTTTTTATCTCTGGCTCATCCTATAGTAATGTTCTTTCAAGGGTGTCAAGTTCTACCTGCTGCATTCTTCATAAGGTGATACAAGGAATACTGCAGAAAGCCCTGTACAATCTGTGTCTACACATGGATGCTTCAACACTAAAGACTTTAATAGATATAAGAAGCCGATGGGTAACTGTGCCATCTGGTGCCCACCCAATACTTCAGCGTTCACAATGGAATGGCAACATGACCTGGTAAAGAAGTTTATCTTTGCAGGATCAGCCATATATTGCTTTAAAGTCAGTTACACTTTTTAAAAGTATTTCCTATGGGATAGCTGATAATATAAATAAGTTTATTTCAGGATTATATTGCAACAGGAAATAATTATTAATAACTAAATATTTGGCCTTTCTGTCAAGCTTGTGTATTTAGTAACTACACAACCTAGTTTTTTGAATACATGTACTGCAAGAATAACCTGATAGCTATTCAACATAACTGTCTTAACTTTATGTTTTGTTAAATGAATGTCTTGATTCTGAAGTTTCATGAAAAAACATGAAATCAACATTTTATCCCTAATTTTTTATGCTGACTTTATTTATTTTTCTAGTGGCCTCAAGTTCAGTACAAAATCTTAAAGTGAGCACAGTATCCATCAACACAGCACTTATCACATGGAATGCAGTCCCTGGTGCTACTGGATATAGGCTAGCATGGGGCCCCACGCCAGGTAATGAATGTACATAAAATACATGGAAAAATAGAATTTAGATAACAATTAGTGTTATAAGCTAGTCATATCATAGCTATGCACTGTGATCATGCACTGATCTATTCATTGAGACACATGGGCTGCCATTGCTGATTTCCTCCTGAAAATGTTGGTTACTTGATTATACAGACCCAGAACACACAGGCTGCCATTGCCATTGGCGAATAGGGGGAGCCCCTTCCTGTGGCCTCGAGGATGGGGGAAAGGGAGTTACCCAGAACCTAAAGACGTAGGGGATAATGTTCTAGGAAGGGAATCAGATGGAACAATGGGGCCAGGGGTTAGTAAGGCTCTTTAGGCCTTCTTGATAAGGATCAAGATTCAAACATGGGAAGTAGAAAATTCTCTATCCACAGACACAAGATTTGGGTGAACTTGTCTGGCAGTTCTTCTTGCATAGCAATTAGTATTTTAAAGAACATTGTCTGAAGGGTAATACGGTAGTTTTCCACTGCCCACATTTTAGTGTGAATGTATAATAGGTAAATTACACCTTTATTATTTGTAAAAATTACAAATTACTACAATTATACTTTACTTCTTTAACCCCTTAGATTTTTTTGGCAGAGATCGTCCCCGCCAGCTTGCACTGAATAGTACACTTACATCTTTTGAGCTGAAGAACCTGGTACATAATACGGAGTATGTAATCTCATTGTACGTGCTCTTTGGTTCTGCTGTGGGACCAGGCATCTCCACAACAGCCAGAACATGTAAGTATAATTGATCATTCAGATAACTGGATTGTCCTGAACCCTGCAAAATCAGTGCACATTTTTTAAAGAGGAGTGTTACTATTTTCAAGTTTCAAACTCACTGCTTTCAAGACAAACGACAGACCTGGAGATAATAAGAGGAGGGGCTACATGGCTCGGTGGAAGAATTGTCTCGGGGAAAGAAATAAAGATTAGAGCTAAACACCAGATTTGACCTCAGGTGGTATGGAGGAGCTGCACCGGTAGGACCTGCAGGGGATACTGGGAGTTCTTTCTGGAAGGTTGATGCAAGAAGCAGTTTGTCCCACCTACCTTCCCTCATTCACTGATGGCAGTTGAAATATATATATGTATTTGTCAGGGCAGCTTGGCAGGTTAGGGGGACTTTGGGGGTGTGAAATATGGGAGACAGTCACAAAATGGGTGGCCATCTGGTGGCATGATGCTCCCCCCCTTATTGGCAGTTGTTGATGGGGCTCAGCACCCTGGGAAGTAAGGAATAGTTAATTCTGGAACTGTCCTCCAGCCAGTGGGGGTGCATCTGGGGACATGGGGTGGATTTAGCAAAGCCTTATTTTGGCTAATGGATATCAATGACCCCTCCTTTCAGCCAACAGTCTTAAACTTTTTTATTTGGTATAGTTGTTTATTTACTTTCCTTATTTCTTGCATGGGATTATAACCTGATTATTAACATTTGATTGTCATTTGTTTTACCTTTTTCCTTGATGGACCACATGTATGAGAGTGTTAGGTCTTTTAAACCAATTTCTCGGTGCAGAGGGGGTTTACCAGTAACATACAATACTTAATAAAATAATTGTCCCTGCACTGATGCAGTACAGCCACCAATGTGAGAGTGGGGCTACTCAGGTTAGCACATCTGAAATGTAATGCAACATTTCATAGAAGACAGTGACAACTTGAACTGTGAAACCACTACCCTGTTCACTAAAGCGTTTACATTGGAAGAATTAGATTATCATGCCACAAAACACAGTAACTATAAGGCAGCTTCAGGAACTGGTGTATGCATAAGTTATCCGAATGGGAATCTGTCACTTTGCCCATTCACAGCAAAGTGACATGTTCTCGTCTATGAACAACTCCCCACTTGTTGATACTCAAATTTATCATGCTTCTCTACTGCCCCATTGAAGCTCTCTGTAAATCTGTATCTGGTAGTTCTTGGTAAGGAGGAGAATGTGACCTCATTCAAGGATGCACTGCTCAGGCCTGAGCAAATAATTGGTGGAGTTCACAATACTCTCTATATAATAAACAGACAAAATCAACACCATTTGAGGACTGCAAAAGGTTGACCCCCTGTAAGATCCAACACCATTCGACACATGGAATTACATGTGGGGATGGGGGTTGTTGTTGTTACAAGAGAACCTGTTACTTTGCCCTGAATGGGAGAGAGTCTGTTTAGGTTATCATTACAGGATAAAACAATCAGTAGATCAGGAAATATAAGATGCTGACATTATATATAAATTTGGCTTGTCTTGAAAAAATTGTGCAAGCCTTTTGGGCCTCCCCATTGGTCACTGCCAATCAAATTATAAAACCAATAGGAAGGCTGAAGTGGTAAAAGGTGCTCTGATCAAACTCCCCTTTTACAGGAAAAATTGAGAATTGCACATCATTTCAGCTGCCTATATTTGTGCATTGGCTCATTGTTCTCACCTACAGTTTTCACTGGCATTAAAGGAGAATTATGAGGCGAGGAATTTTCACTCAGTCTCATAATTTGAGCCGACCTGTGACAATGAAACTGTCACAGGTCGGCTCAATAGATCAGAAAGTGAGCGAACACATACCGTCGCTCGTTCACTTCTCCATCTATCCCTGCAGACAGCTGTGAGTGACAGTCTTCCTGCAGGGTTTCCCCCCCTCCCCTGTCCGATCCTCCAGCGATGACTGGCGAAACGGACAGGGGAGGGGGCGGGCACAGCTGGCTCTGCCTCTGGATAGGCAGAGCCAGCTGTCAATCCCACAGCTGGGTGGATCCAGTTTGTGTTCTCCCGTGACCCTCAGTTCTCCTTTAACCTCAGCTTATTTATTGTTTCACCATATGCTCTGTTTGAATTTTCCAATTAACCCTGCACTAGATCTGCCCTGTTTCAGCAATTGGACTCTCTTACATTGTAATATCTTTCAAATACTTTAAAATATTTTCAAATACTGCTATAGAATAATGTTGTTTTCTGCACCCTTTTGCATAATTTAACCTGTTATGTTGTGCAGCACCTCTTGGATATGTATCCAACTTCAAAGTGACGGGGTACACCAGTACTTCCATATCACTAGCCTGGAGCTCAACCACTGGAGCCACTGAATATAAAGTGTCCTGGAGCCCTGCATCATCAGGTTGTGTCACTTCCATGATTTTTATTATTCTCAGTATGCATTTGACTTATTTTTGTCAATTTTTTTTGATTTTATACTGGCAGATAATACCCTCTTTTGAGAGTTATATAATTTGTTCATTTACAGCCTATAGATATTATGTTGTAATAATGGTATATGTATTTACCATTTTCAGACACCCCTAAAAGCCAGTATTTGGCACCCACAATCAGGTCACATCACTTAACAAACCTACAACAGAACACAAGGTACATAGTAAATGTGCAGGCGGTTTACAGCAACACAGAAGGGCCACCAGCCACCCTCATTCAAACAACTGGTAAGCAACATCATCAGTTTTCTTTAGTTGTCTATCAAAATAATGCAATAGCATGAAAACTGGAAAATAGTATGCTCATGATTAATTCTCTTTGAAATATTATCTTTTTATAGACCGATTTACTATAACATCATTTCAAAGCTATGAACTTTAGATAGTACTACTAACTATTTTAGACAGTACTGGCTACTAACTTTCTTGATTCTCCCAGGGGACCAAGTCCATTAGCACTTGGTCCTGTTCTGATCTGTAGCCTCGTTGTGCATTAAAATTACATTTTTATATCTGTATGGGGTGCGCGGTAGCACCACCCAGGCTAAAGCTGTACTGCAGGGCTGTGTGATCTATTTGCCTCTACAGTCCTGCAGCACTGACAGTCAGTTTACTATTGTGACTGAACAGTCAGCACTGCAGGGCTTTTTGTAAACATATATTGCACTGGCAGATAGATCACATAGCCCCACCGGTGCTGACTGATTGTTTACTGTTGTGAATGAGCAGTTAGCGCTGCATGATAGATCATGTGTGTGATCTCTCTAAAGGTGCTAGTGAACATGCACTGCATTAGCAGACAAATCACACAGATCTTTTAATTTTGACTTATGAATGGAGCTGACCCCCTCTCTCTGCTGTGCTAAATTATGGCATGTGCCTTCTGCTAGAGACCAGCGCTGCCAATCAGCCCTTATTAGTATTTATTTCCTAGAGCAGCTTGGTCGGACAGAGGTGGGGTAGGAGTGGTGAGCTGTCAGGCCATGCTGCTCAGCAACCAAAGGACAGATTAGGAATGGGCCCAGGTGCGCCATATACTTGGTCCCCTAGGGGATTTAATAAAGATTTTAAAGATATGGCAATACTTCCTATTTAAGATTTACTGAGAGAATGAGAGTGTGTAATAATCCAGAGCAACTAATTGAATTTCACTACTGAACGTAGATAACTGAAAGAACATTTGTGATTGGTTCCTATAGTTATTGATTGCCTTTTTCCATTCAGAATAAGCCTGACAGTTCTGCTTAAAATCGAATATAGTTAAATTGTGGAGATCACTTGACAGACATGTCAGATTAAATAATTTGTATATTTTTGCAGTTTAAAAAGTATAATCTAGAAATCTATATTTGCTTTGCTTCCCCTCAGGTTAAACTATATCTCATTCATGGAAGTGTTTTTGTAAAGACAAAACTGTGTAACCAATTTATCAGATTATACCTTTAGTGTTTCCAATGCAAGTTAGAAATAAGAAGGGAGGAACCTGATTGGTATAAATAAGACAGATTGTTTTTAAGCTTGACAAGGTTTATAATATTAGTTACACATTTCCTGATGTCATGTTGCAGTCTCTGACTCTTCCCTATCTCGCTGCAGACTCCAATCCTGTTCAGTTACTTCCAGTTAAGGACCTGCAGGTAATTGATACTGGAGTTAACACTCTCAAATTGTCCTGGAAGAAAACACCTGGAATAACTCACTATAAAATATCATGGGTTCCATTCGCTGGTAAGACCTTATTAGATATCCACTAAGAAAATGAAAATAATTTGTTACACTGTGATCAATGAGACAGAGAATTGCAATGTCTGAAGGGATCTAAAAGACTATGGGGTCTATTCACGAAGCTGCCGAGGGATCTGGCCGTAGCTTCGGCCGATCCTTCGGCTAGCTTCGACCCCAGGACCCCTTCGGTTCAGTAGAACCGAGGGGGTGCTGTACGGGCTATTCACAATAGCCTGATCCAGATGTTGGATCGGCTGAGTCGAACTCCTTTTGCACTTCGGGTCAGCCGAACATGCTGAGCATGTTCGGCTGATCCGAAGCCACACGAAGCAAGCCGATGTATGGCTGATTTCAGCCGATGTACGGCTGAAATCAGCCGTACCAGCCTGAAGTGAATAGCCGAACAGTGTTCGGCTCACTTCACTTCTGATCGGTCATTCACTCGGCTGCCCTCGGCAGCTTTGTGAATAGACCCCTATGTAAGAGCTTCTACTACCCATTCCCAGAGAACCTTAGTGCCACCTCACTATAAAACTTATTTCCCACCTCCCTCCTTTCGGCAGTTGTACAGGTAGTGGTAGAGTGCTTTCCAAGATGGCACCTTTATCCGCGACATCAGCAGGATTTATGGCATTTCAACCCACATTTTTATGACCATGAGGTACAATTTACCTCCCAATTCTGACAAGGCCTCTGTAAGTCTCTGGACATTTCCATGGAGTTTCCCTCTGCCTATCAGCGACAGACTAATAGACAAACTCAAATGATCAATCCATTCTTGGAACAATACTTTCAGGCCCTAATATCTGCCAATCATGAAAATTGGGTTGTCCTTCTCCCTTGGGCAGAATTTGCCCACAATAACCATTTTAATGCTAGCACCAAGGAGTCCCCATTTTTCATTGTCGGTGGCAAGCATCCACACCTTCCTTTGCCAATACCTGGTTCCCCAAAAATGTCAGCACTTGGTGCTATGCAGAAAGACTTTAGTTTAATCTCAGAATTAAAAAAATTGAAGATCAACATCACTGAAGAGCTTTGCTTCTCTTTCCGGTCATAAAGTTTTGGTTATAATGCTTAACCTGTAGTGCCAGCACCACAGCCAATCAGGAGGACCCTCTCCTGATTGCCAAGCAGCGCCTAAGCTGATACCCCCTGTTGCAGTATCCTCTGTGTGCTGCTGCTATCTGTGTCACCTCATAACTGCAGTGACTCCAAAGCACCCTGAGCATCTTGTGTTACCCTATGACCCTTGTGACTTAAGAGCACTCTGGCATCCTGTGCCAACCCTGTGGCTCCAAGGCATCCTGTGTCACCTCACGATGCCAGTGACTCTAGAGTACTCTTAGTGTCCTGTGACACCCAGTCACCCCAGTCACTCTAGTGCACCCTGTGTCTCTTATTGCACCCAAGTGACACTTTCCGTGCCCAATGTGCCTCTATGACACTTGTGTATCCATGAACCCTTTGGTATGCTGCAGTAATCTCCTGAACAGGTTTGATCCCTGTGGATATGGACCCCTGTCCCTGACAGCCACTATATTAAGACTTGTAGGAGGAAAGCTGTAAAAAAATGTTACCCTTCATGCTGTACTTGTCCCCCTTTTGGACTTTTCTACAAAAAAATATTTTACCAATTTTTTATTTTCCTGTTTTGCCCCATTTTATGAGGAATGTTGGCAACAGTGCAATTTGTTCAGGCAATGCATTAACTTGTTTTGTTCTTATTGTATGATAGACATTATGTTAAAACTACAAAATGTGAAATCCACATTTTCCTCAAGCAACTGCCCAGCCTGAAATCTATGCACATATTTTTTATTTATGCTAAAAATGTTTTTTTTTACATGAAATTAAAATAATTTGCAGCTGTTGTGAATCGATTCTTCTCTAATACCTCTAGGTGGAGCTAGAAACTCAAAGATTGTCTCTGCAGATGCCTCATTTTTCAATATACCTGATTTAAAGGAAAGCGCCACTTATAACATCTACGTTTCATCAATTGTTGGAAACAGAGAGGGAAGTCCTGTTCTTCTCACAGCAAAAACGTGTGAGTTGACAAGATAAATCTATTTATAGTTGTTTTGTAATAGAAACTGTGCAATAAATTGTAAACTGAATACTGGTGAACATCACAGAAATGTAAGCAATGAAAACTGTGAAAGGGCAAGGAATTAATTTGGTTAGTACAAAACTGTATGAAAAGGATTAAAGAGACCAGTATTAAGTAAGACACTCTTGCTAACAGAGACACAGGGTTGAGTTTTAAATTTCTTTTATCTCTATCCATAGATTATAACTTGAAAAGATGAGTGACTAGACCAGCCTTTCTTAACATCTTACCAGAGGAACCTTTAAAATAATTTTCAGGTCTCAGGGAACCCCTGTTCAACCCCAATTTACACTTGTGTAGCACACAATGTTAATGGCACCTCAAACGCACCAAGCAAAACGTATGTTTTTCACACACAAACACATGCGACAAAAGCACAAAAAAAGCACAATTAAGAAATGCTTGAAGCTCCAAAAGGTGCATGAGCTTCTTTTCCACATCTGTAATGCATAGGGAAGTTCATTTAAATAAATGGGCTGCCTCATGCGCAACAAGCAATTGGGGGCTTAAACCAAATCATCGAGGATCAGTGGGAAAAATCAATGGTACATTGGTGGTCGGTGGGAAGGACACCTTTTACAGTGGTGGTCAGAATGCCACTCTTACAGGTAACTAAAAAGATTACTGGTGTCATGTTGCTGGCTCTACCATATGTTGTTGGCCCTGGAACTATGCAGGCACCATTAGATAGAAGGCCAATCAACCACTGCTGAAGGAACCCCTAGTAAGTTCTGGAGGAGCCACGACTCATGACGTTCCACAGAACCCCGGTTGAGAATGGCTGGACTAGACTGTAATGTACCAAGAACTGATTCACATTGCCCCAACTTCCCCTCTTACAAATATGAGGCAGAGAAGAATGTAGAACTACTGTAAGTGCCATAAGTGATATTTGACATAACAGTCAATGTCAAGGTTTCCTGATTCGGTTAGAGAGGCTATAATGTGAAAACATTTTTTTGTTTCTTCAAGTGTGCCTAAATATGAATTGTATTTTCTTTTAAAGTGGATCTACCAAAAGTAGACTCATTTGAAGTGAAAGAAACCATTGGGGACACTGCATTACTGAGCTGGACTGGAGTAACGGGGGCAACATCTTACCTTTTATCATGGAGACTTTCTTCCCGTGAGTGTTACATGTTTAATAAGCAGAACAGTAATAAATGGCAATAACCCACCCAACCTAAGTGGCTGTGGTCAACCTACCATAGACCTGTTATGCTTCACTGATTAGAAGGATTTCTAAATCAGGAGCGCTGTACGCCACTGCACAACACATAGTCAAAAATTAAGTGTTGTGAAATGGCAAACTGCAACTAGTTCATGATGCTGCTTGAGTTCAGATTTTGTTTTAAAGTAATATTGTGATACCTCATGAAATTATACAGTGACATACATTTGTAAAGGTATGTTTTATATTTTTGTAGAATTGTTTGGTTATTGAGCCCATACTTTTGCAGTTTTTCATTTTGTCTATTAGGTTGAGAAGTAAAAAAACAAACAATTAGTTTCAAATCTTTGATCACAATTCTGTTCAATGTCTCTATAGTTAAAATATGATACAGGCACTGTTATTTCATCTGTCTGCTATAATAAGTACTTTAGGCAAAAGAAAATGGGATATTTCATATATAGAAAGGGGCATAAATCTGACATCTATACAAAATAATGTCATCAGATTATGCCTCATCCCATTTTTAAACTGAACTAAAGGGCAGATGTAAAATACACAAATTAAATCAGCTCTATGATCATTAATACATCATGACATTTATTTTTTCTCATGTAAGCTGTGTATGTACCTTGATTTTACTTGGAATCAGCCTCATGCAGTCCATGTACAGCAGAGCTTTAAAAGGGGGAGGCAGCACGAGGATCCAATCAGGTGTGTTGCAGTGCAAGAAACATGCTGATAAAGGAGAGAACAGAGTAATAATGAGATGGGCTCATGAGGCTGCTGCTTTTCCTTTCAAATTCCAGTTACAGGTTGGTGGCGGGTGTAGGCATGTAAGTAAATGTATGATTGCAGCAGAGAAATATCAGGTCCCCTTCCCTGACATGCAGTACTGTGCTGTGTGGCAGGGCTGTGTAAATCTCAGGACTAGATGAGCAGTACCGGTCCAAATTTTTAGAACACCCCTTTTTTCCCAGTTTTTATTTAAATAGAAGCAGTTCAAGTCCAGTGAATAACCTGAAATGGTACAATGGTTATACAATAAGGCCTTTTTCTGGGAAGAAGTAATGGACCTTTACACTCAAAAATCAAATTATAGCAATGCATCCCTCTATGTATGATGATTAATAATAACATAGACATGTCAGGTGTAAAATTATGTGATTGTGAAATACTTACACTTGCAGAGCATTCACTTCCTGCTTTGAAAGGGCAAAATGACTTCAGTTTGCCAAATCAATGCACACTGGGATTGCCTTGTCATCAGCAGAACATTGCTGGGAAATCTCATCTGTGATCTCAGGGAAAGGCATTTTCCTCCCCTGGGATGAATTGCATGGTCACATGTCCTAGTCACATGTCTAGTCACATGTGCCAGAAATCCAGGAAGTAAGGAGAGCTACTAATCTGCTCTTAGTAAACATGGCCACTGTCAGAAGACTGGGGAAGAAAAGAGAAATAAGATATGCAAAGAATACAAAGCCGGCAATTATCTAGAAGTATGTATTTGTAGATTGTCATTGCTAAACATTTCGAAAGGTGTGTTTGTTGTTATTTTAAAGATATGGGTAAAGGTCCGCTTTACCAACTCACAGTTATTCTGCAGCAATGTAAGTAAATTCAGCCTTGAAAGTTTTGGCTAACAATTCCTACAGGTGTCCCAACTTTTGTTGATTACTTACAAACCATATGTCTGTATAAAAGCAGTGTTGGAACAGACTGTGTTACGACACCCTCTTAAGCAATATTTGGACAGTATTGTGCTATAGGAAGTAGTATATTGCTCTCAAAATGGCGAGAAAAGGGCAATTAACAAAGGGAGACAGACAGGCCATTATAACCCTTAAAAGTGTAGGTCTTTCCTTAAGAAAAGTTACAGGCAGGATTATTGGCTTACAGGACAGCAGCTTCAAGCCCAGCTTAACAATGATTGAATTACACAAGTCTCAGTTTCAACTGTAAAGCAGCAGGTTTGACGAGTCGAGGTCGAGTGGCAGTAAGAAAACCATTGCTAAGATGGCAAAATAAGAAAAAGAGGTTTGCCTGGGCCATGAAGTATGGCAGTGAACTACTGAAGAATGGAAGAAGGTCTTATGGACCGATAATCAAAATTTAAGATCTGCAGTTCATCACACAGTATTTTTATACACCGTCGAGTAGGTGAAGGGATGGTTCCTTAGTGTGTGACACCAACTGTTAAACATGGAGGACGAAGTGTGATGGCCTGGGGCTCTTTTGCTGGATCCAGAGTCGGCAACAGTGAGTGGCATCTTGAACCAAAACTAATACCACAGCATTTTGCAGGGCCATACAATACCCTCTGGTGTACAACAAGTTGGTCAGGGGTTCAACCTACAGCAAGATAATAATCCTAAATATACCTCCTGGTTTTGTCAGAACGATCTTAGAAGAAAAGAACACGATAGTAGGCTTTAAATAATGGAATGGACCCCATAGAGCTGGTTTGGGATGGACAAAAAGGGTGAAAGCAAAGCAACCTAAAAGTGCAACACATTTCTGGGAATCTCTGCAACAGTGTTGAGAAGAACTTTCCGAACAATATTTGATTTCTTTTGTAGAAAGAATGCCACAAGTCTGTTCGGCTGTTATATCTGCAAAAGGTGCTTACTTTGATGAGTCGAAAATTTAGACTACATTTTGTTAAAGAAAACAATTCCATGATTTGCTTTGGATGTCCAATTGCTGATTTGTTCTATGTTTATCTATCTAGTAGTGTGTTTATATACAGTACATATATATATAT
>NW_017306295.1:2548242-2555132 GCF_000935625.1 Nanorana parkeri | reverse complement strand
CTGTATATTATTTGTCTGCCTGTAGATTAGCTTTACCATGATGTTGGCTGTGTTTTTTTCTGTTTATTGCAGCACTGTGGCTTAGCCTTTAGAACCTTTGCCTTGCAGTGCTAGGGTCCTCAGTTCCAATCCTGGACACTATCTGCATTGAGTTTGCATGTTCTCCCTGTGCTTGTCTGGGTTTTCAACTGGTACTCTAAGTTTGCCAGTGAGATTATATCATATGTGAATAATATACCCTAAACATGCAGCAAACAGAAGCAAGTCTGAAACATGTACATTTTTTAATTCCTTAGAGGCGGATTCATCTATGGAGCAGTTGACTGGATCTTACAGGTCTTTTCGACTAAGTGGATTGCAGTATGGAAAAACATATGTTTTTACAATAAAACCACTCTTTGGAGAGATGAAAGGTCCTGAAAGAGTAGTAACCCAAACCATACGTAAGTTGTTTTACTTTTAATCTGGATGTCTTCTTCCTTCAAGATCTTTTAGAATAGACATCAGGGGCGTCCCGAGGCCAGGTGTCATCATCGCGCATGAGCGGCCATCTGTTTGACGCCTGCTTGCGACCATCTTGGTGATGGACACCGGCAGAGAGAGAAGGGGACATTCTCTTTTAAAAGGTCCCCTGCTCTCTCCTGACACTGTTGGGCTCTCAGTCCATGACCGAGTGCCCGACTTTTTAGAGGGGGTGACAGCAAAATGACTGTAAGTCATTTTGGTGTCACCCCTGCAATGGTGTCACCCAGGTGTGGGCCGCACCCCCCTTGTGATGCCACGCTAGACATTACTGGACAAGCTGCATTATCAGATCTGTTCCTAAAATTGCATCCTTTATACAGTTCTGTGTTCCAATAATAAGGGAGAGACATGGTCAAATACATCAGACAATTACTGGTCCCTATAATGGGGTGAGTTGAGAAATTGCAGCTGAAGTGATTGTGGTTCAAAATTACAGATAAGTAAAGAGCTCAGGTGAAATTTGCTTAAAAAGGTATACTCTTCTTTTTTTCATTATTTATAAACTTTCTTGCTACCCGTGTAGCTTATTTTTTATGTCACATTGGGCATATTTATAAAGCAGTAAATGTGACTAAACATTTACAGGTGGTTAATTACTCTCCATTATTTAAAAAGCATGCCCCAGGAAGATTAATCTGCATTGAATATATAAAAAGTTACATTCACTACTTTATAAATATTCCCATATTAGTGGTTTTTATAGTTTGTGGTGTATTTAATCATTATTTGTATACTAAATATATACAACTTTATATATAACTTTTATATATTACTTTTTTCCTTATGTGAAAAAACAGGAACCTTTAGTAATGAGGCTAATGAAGACCCATTTTCTGGCACAAGAAAAGGTCCAGGATAGTTGAAGGGACATTTAAAGCCCATTGCACCCTTAAATTCTACAAACCACTATAATTTGACTTCCTCATTGACTCTAGTGCAGCTCACCAAAATGGTAAAATTTCACGAAAATCTCCATATTTTTGCAGAGATTTCAAGGATATTAAAACTCTTAATTGTGTTCATTCCTAGAACTGAGATTTTTCAGTCTGCAAGAATAGAAAGTGACATAAACATTACCACTATCACTTTTGCAGGTGAAAATTACAGTTTATCTTTTTTTTTTTTGTAATATGAAATAAACTGATCTGGTATTGTAGTGTAGTTTTGGGGTGGGTATACGATGTGAGCACTGTTCACTGTAAGTATAGTCTGATTCCATTTGGCAGCAGGGTAAAAACAGGTATTACATAGAGATCTGAAACAGATTGTGTAAAACATGTAGCATGATCCAGCAAAACCAAAATATAGAAATACATGTTTACAAGTCTAAATTGGCAAAGCATTTGCAAAGTTTCAGTATGCAGTTAAGAAACAGTAGATGTTTTTTTTCTTTGGTACAGTTGGACCAGGGAGAAAACCTTCTCCTACCGTTCTTGGACCTAGACTGACAACAGCAAATGAAAGGACAACAACAGTGAGACCTATTGAGTATCCACGGCCAAGTCCCCCACCAGAGGCTGCCAAATTTACTAGCGCTGCCGCAAGAAGAACAACAGCTTTTATTTCTGAGCCGAGTAAATATTCTTGTATATTTTTATAGTACAAGTTCATAACTGTTTACCCATTACAAACTGATATTATTGTTTCTATATGTATGGTTTCATATGGTTTTTCTTAAAATCAAAAAGTCAGACTTAAAAATGAATAGTACTGGTTTGTTAATAGTAATAATCTGTTTAGAGAATAAATTGAGCCAAAGAAAATTTTAGGTATATAAATAAAAAGGTATATAAATAAAATGAAAGGTATTGCCATTTAAGGTATAGCAACAATGAAATAGCAAAAAAGAAATGTTTAATTTAATGTTATCTTTACCAAAGCCCAACTACAGCCCAAACCTTGTATTTAGCTTTGAATATTGTGTGGAAGGGTTAGAACCTCTTGTATTTTTTTGTGTGTTTGTGTTCGGAAGATTTCCGTCTCAGTTTCTGTCAGGACAGGAAGTGATGGAGAATGGGGAGGCAAAGCCAAAAGGCAAAATATATATTAGTAGCATGAAGAAGGGTTAGAACATCTGTCAGAATTTGTAATGCAGTCTGTGCTTTCTTTTCCTTGCGAGAACTGCTCCCATTCCGTTTGATGTATGGGTGTAAAGTCAGGAATTGAGGAACAGTTTTTCCAATAGGGTCACAGACAGAAAAAAACCTATCAGAAATGTTAATGTTTCCTATTCTATTAAATTATTTTTTTAACTCCCGGCAGTTAGGCTTTAACATTAAAAAAAGCTTAGCATTGTGGTTACTAATTAAACCCAAAACTAATATTGTATTTTTCTTTAGTCTGTGCAAAGCTGAAAGCTGACATTGTATTTCTTGTGGATGAGTCTTCCAGCATTGGACCAAGCAATTTTAACAAAGTCAAAGACTTCCTGTATAGAATCGTTTCATACTTTCCCAAGATTGGACCCCAGGGGACACAGGTAGGATTAGAGTTACAGTACATGTATTGTTGTAATATCTGCTTTCACTATCTGCTTCTTCCACCCATTTAGCAGAACGGTATCTTTACCGGTGCAACTCTTTACCTATTACAGAGAGACACATGTTCATGTAAGTCTAGTACCCGACTTTACAAATGCTCTTTTTCATGAATGGGCACAGATACCCATACATATACACACTCACAAAAAAATCTTCTGGAAAGGCTTCCCAGAGGAGCAGACGCTGTTATAGAACGTGTTTATTAATGTCCAGGGTTTTGGAATAGAATGTCCTCATATGGTGATGGTTATGTGTCCAGAAATATTGGCATATAGTGTATATTCAGGGGTGAAATCCAAGAGCCATGCTGCCTTAAGCATTACTATTATGCATTTCTATTAAATACATTAATTATATGCATGGAAAATGTTGTCTCTCGCATAACACTTTAACAAATACGTATCTGTTTAATGAATGGTTCAAATACGGGGGGAAATGTGTAATGTTGTCTTAATGCATGACGAACATAAATTACCTTAGTTAAGCTGGTATGTTCTCAAATTATATTGTTTCACAGAATTGACGAATATTACCTATTGTTTATTAGGTTGCTATTGTTCAATACAGTGAAGAACCGAGAACAGAATTTCATTTGAACCAACATAAGGACAGGAATTCTATTTTGAAGGCTATTCGAAGCATGCAGTATTTTGGAGGAAACACCAAGACAGGTGAGAAGCATGTGCTGGATAGAAACATAAAGAAAACAAGGTTGCAATACTAGTGTTACCAATTATTCTATAAAAAATTATGTAGCTACCTTTCCTGAAAGAATGTCTGGACCTGTCTGTGCCGTAAGTGTGTCGTAAAGAAATATAAATCTTTTACGTCTTTGTCATTCAGGACGAGGTATTGGGCATGTTCTGAAGGAGCTCTTCCAGGTGTCCAAAGGAATGAGGCCATCATCTCCTCATTTGATATTGTTGATAACCGATGGACAATCACAGGACAATGTCATGCAGCCGTCCAGAGTGGCTCATGCCTTAGGTATTGTATCCATTACATCATGTTGACGTTACTTTCCCTTATCTGATAAAACATATCTGGAAAAGTGTAATTGATATAAAGCACTTTTTGCTTCGGTAAAACAAGACTTTCTTCCACAAACAAACAAACAAACCACATAGCATCATAGTATTATGATACTGCAATACTGTAACAACTAGATTATTATACTATTATACTAGTACATATCATTATGTACTTATTCTGAACATATATTTTTATAATAAAATGTATCAATTAAAAATCTTTTATCTTAGCTTTCCTTGGTAATTTAAAGGGTTATTAAACCCTCGCATGTTTTTGCATATATCTATGGCTAGCAAGCAGTAGATATATGCAAAACGATAAAAAAAACTTTTTCAAAGGGTTAATGTGTCTCCACCGCTCACTCCCGTCCAATCATCGGAAAATTTCTCGGGCGGCCGTAAAGGATCTTGGGGCGGGCGCATGCGCAGTTCATATGTTCGGCCGGGAGATGAGGAGAGACACAAGGTAAGTCTATGGAGCAGCATTCACCTGCATAGTTTGACTTGCAGACACAATTCAACTTCTCTCAAGCTTGTCCATAGGCTAGGAACACCGTAAACTTGCACACTTGATCAAGCTTGCATGCTTATGTAAAGTCTTTTTAACTATTTCAGGAGACAAATTTCAATTTACCCCTCTGAAACCATGCATAATTCATTGTTTTAGATTTAGGAAGGAAAACAATTTCCTTAGCAAAACTAAGCAACATGCAGATGAACAGTTTACAAACTGGAGGACAAACAAGAGCTAATTGCATCAAAATAATAAACAATTATATTGCCTGTATTTATTAATAGTTAAACTAATATTAATGAATAAGTTCCTAAATGGGGATACAAGTGTTAAATGATCACTCTTCCTTTGATGCTAGCAAATCTCTTTTTTCTAAACAATATGAAAAGATTTAATGCCAAACTTTACAAAACAGTCAATTATTTTTAAATGTCTTGAAACAATTTTTTAGGGATCCGTATGATTGCTGTGGGTGTGGGTGCTGCAGATCTGGATGAGCTGAGAAATATCATGATGCACCGTAATCTGGATGACATATTCTTTGTCAGCTCATTTGATGACTTCCCTCTAATTGTTCAAGAGCTGATAGAAACAATTTGTTCTGAGAGCAAAACAACAGTGAAAACCGAAGCTGAAGAGGTAAGATGTTAGTATGTAACAAATGTTCGAGAAGAAAGGGCCTATAACAATATATCTGTTCTAGGAATGGGTTATTTCGTTATTATTCACTCTTTGCTTCACCAGGTGATTAGAAAAATACTATTTCCCATGCATTAGATTAATCAAGTTCACTGGTAATATGAAGCAGGAAGTACAGAACTTTCTGTTCTTCCATTTTATTATGGTTGTGATTTTCTGTGCACTCATACTGAGATTTCACTTTATTATATACAGATCCTTAAAATATTCATTCTTTCTGGTTATTGGTTTTTATCATTTGCTTTTTCAAATATTACCAAAAGGTTTAACAAAGTGTATGAGTTTGAGCAAGAAACTTAAATCTGTACATGAAACAGAACATAGGTGAAGGTGTTACATTGTGCTTACATACGTTACTGGCATCTCTATGGAGAACTAATAGTATTTATTTTTTGCAGATTGTCAACCCAGAGCCACAAGGACCAGAGACACTTCCTGAAGAACCAGTGGGACCTTGCTCATCTTCATGTTCTAAAGTAATATTTACACTGAGCAGCATATGTAACATTTGGACTGGCCTCAGACTTTAGCAGGCAGTTGGAAATGCAGACATGAATTAACTTCTCTTAGACTTGTCTGTTTGTCAGGAAGGGCATAAACATGGACACTTGGCAAGGTCAGAGTTGTATAGACAGAGCAACTACCAAACGCTTCCAACATATGACTTGTCAAAGAGGAGTCAATAGTAGTTCCAGAAAGAACGATCTCTAGTTCCTCCTGACTTCTATTGGCTGTAGTTGTCTTTTGCCTGTAGACATGATCTGGCCATTTTCAAGTGACTTTCATTTTATAGCATTAGGTACAGTTGACCATGTTGTGTGCAGCTTGATTCTGTGTTTGCCTATATTACCTGTGACATGATTTGGCTAAAACACCACCTGCAGAAGCGATTTAAAGTAGTATTCAATAATAAATTCAGATCAGATATATATCCATTGCCTAGCAAAGTATTCGCCCAAGCACTTACAGTCATCATGTTTCCAATCAGCTCCAACCCTCCAAGGGACCGCATAGTCTCCAGCAGCTGTCCATCTACTAGCTTGGAGGAGGGAGAGGGTCAGTGGCTTGCCTTGCTTTGCCTGTGTTTTTTGTGGAAACACACACAGCTTACTACTACACACAAGGGAGGCTCCACAGGACCCTGTAAAGGAAAGGAGCCACCCTTTATCAGGATATCAGTGCCAGTATTAAGGTGACCAACTGATTCTGCAAAACAAATTAAACGTTTAAACATTAAGGAGCAGCATCCATTGCAAGTGATATCATCTGCATTTGAAATAGCTTGCATTTCTTTTGACTTTAATATCACTGTAAAGTACCCATGAAGCTAAACATAAATTGTCTTCTGAAAGCTATACTAGAGGGATGCAACATATGTAGTTAGTTATTATATATAAGTACACATCACTGCTCTTTGCAAAATGTAATTAAATAAGTGAAAATGCCTTATTCATGTTTTTTTAACATCTAACTTTTATAATGACAATATTATTTTTATTTTACAGGGCCAAAAGGGAGAACAGGTAGGTGACATCTGGATATTTGTGATGTGTTTGAATAAATAGATTCTATATATATATA
>NW_017306295.1:2516229-2547063 GCF_000935625.1 Nanorana parkeri | reverse complement strand
TTATTATTATTATTATATGTTAGACTAATACTTCTGAGATAAATGCTCTTTGGGTCACTTGCAGCCATACTGTATATTACTTTGTATAAAATTCTTATGTGTCTATAAATATGCTATTTTTTAACTTTGTTTACTTTCTGCAGGGTATAAAGGGACCACCAGGGCAATCTGTGAGTTTAATGTTTAAAATATTTAAAAAAAATTCTAGATATTATATGATTAAGGGCATACCTATAGCCATATCAGAGCACGAGACTGCTTTGGGGTTTAGTTGCACAGGAGGTTCTGAATTGTCTGTTCTTCCTTAAAAGCAGCCAAGCAGTTTTTCACTGTAATTCTGCTTTAGAAATATGAAAGAGAGAAGCTACTAGATGCTATGTTCAGGTGCCATTCCACCAATTTTTTTAAATTAAATCTGAGTTAGAATTTTGAGTTTTGATTTTTGTACCATAAAATGTATCTAAAACCAAATAAATTTTTTTGGATAAAGTTTAGCTACGGTTAGAACCTCTGTCCCCTGCTCTATTTGTCCTGGTGACTATTGCCAACAGGACCGAAAGTTAGGAAACATTTTACATGTTTGAGTCATTACTGGAAAAAGATCTTACAATGCGAACACCTGTTCTGGATACCACAGTATAAGAAACTTCCCTTAACTTGTAAAGATTTCCTCTCTGTTGCATTCCAAGACATCTTTCTAAAATGTATATGGGTTTTACCTTTTAATTGCTTTTATGGATTAGGGTTAGTTATTCATTGATTATTACAGAATAGCACCAATAATGTATGTGGCATAGTGCACATTCACATTAGTTCCGACTTCTTTAAAGAGCTTACAGTCCCTATCATACATGCATACATACGAGGGCCAATTTAGACAGGAGCTATTTACCTACCAGCATGTCTTCAGATAGAAGAGTGGTCCAAAATTCCTGGAGAGAGGTGTAAGAAACTCATTGATGGTTACAGGAAGCAATTGATTTCAGTTATTTTTTTTTCAAGGCCTGTGCTACCAAATATTGAGGGTGTCAATAATTTTGTCCAGTCCATTTCTAGTGTTTTGTGTGGAATGTGTCAGGCTTGGCTTTTTTTCTCCACTTTTTTGTGTCATACCAATACAAACAAAAGAAAAAAACATGAGAATGCCTAAACATTTGTAATTGTAACAATTTTCTGTGTGAAGTGGTGCATTATCTGACAGAAATGCAGGGGTGCCAATATTTTTGGCCATGCCTGTATATCCCAAACTTTTTTTTATAGTTTTAGCAGATAAGGATTCGCTGGAATGATTAGTTCACTTCCTGTCTGGTAAATAGTAGGTATGCACCGAAATTTCGGTCGCCAAAACAAAGTGGTCGAAAATGATACTTTCGGTCAAAATGCCAAAAGTACCATATTTCAGCTGAAATTACAGTGCATCTCTAGTTTCTCTCACACAGCAGTGTCCAGCAGGGAGGGGAGAAACTGTCAGGAGGCCAAGCAGGGCGGGGAGGAGGGCACTGAGTGATCGCTGAGTGTTTGTAAATAATTGAGGACATAGTATATTTACTGTGTCCCCAATTATGAATGAACAGGAAGTGCTCAACATCATTGCCTGTTCATTCATGATTGTGGACATAGTAACTCATACTATATCCATAGTTTATTAATGAACAGGAGCACTCAGTATAGGGGCTTCCTGTTCATTCATAACAGGGGCTGCAGAAAAAGAGATTACATAGTTACATAGTATTTGGGGTTGAATAAAAACATACGTCCATCAAGTCCAACCCAAGATTGATGACTAAATCTCTTTTTCTATTTTAAAAGGGAAATATCAGGGGTCTGTTTAGACCCCTGATATTTCCCCAGAGCCAATGATAGTGAAGGTAAAAAATAAAAAATACAAATTTTAAATGCAAAAATAAAAATAAATAAATACAAATAAAAAATAAAATATACAAAAATTGAAAAGTAAAAATAAAATATTTAAAAAAAGGTTAGAACATTTTCTTTTCGGTTTTGGCCTGACAATGTTTTTGTTTTCAGTTTCGGTCAGAAAATGTAATTTCCGTGCACCGCTAGTAACGGCTTTTTCCCAGGACAGAAAGGGAGGGGAACAGCAAAGACAGAAGTAAAGATTTTGGGGTTTTTTAAGTAGGGAAATTCTAGAACCGCTGTCAGCTTTTTATTGTTGCCCGTTGTCCCTCACTTCCTGTCTGGTAAAAGAATGTTCACAGAAAAGAAAGTGAAGGAAAATCTTTCCAGGGTAGCCCCTGATAGAATAAAAACCTGACATCAGTTCTAAGCTTTTCCCATTCTATCAAAACTGAAAAAAAAAGGTTTTGGGTACAGAAACACTTTAAGATCAAGTATCAATCAAACATTATAGTGAATAATGAATAGCTTTTCTCTTTCAGTTCAATTACATAAAATTTGGAGTTTGGTCCTCTGGTGATTGTTTAGGCCTAAGGGCTGTGGGCTGGTCAACACTGTGATTTACTCTATGAAGAACAGATTGTTAAAATAATACATTTTAAAGGTTATCTAAATCTAAGAACAAAGACGTGAAGAAAGATGCAATATATACAATTTTTGTTCTTGGGTTTTTATAAGCTTTATTGTGATTATAAGAAAACACTAACAATTTGCCAGTGACAGCAAGTCATCTCAAGAAATTAGTCCTGTTGTTTTCCCTTTTTAACAATGAAAATAGGACGTTTATAAGTGCTTAGCAAATACCAGGTGATACTTGATGTACAGTATCCGCTAAGTCCTGGTTAGGCAATTGCAAGCCCTAGTTAAAGTATTAAAAATCAGAATTAAATTATATAAGCAGTTAAATAGATGTTTTTTTTAAATTCTACTTCTTGTTACCTGCAGTCTCTCAGCTCAGCTTTGATATGAATCTTGATTTAACCCCTCATATGAATCTTGATTTTTTTCCAGAAGAAACCATTGCATAAATAATATAGGTGATTTTTGTTAACCATGCAAATACGAAATACATTTCCATTCTTAAATAAATTATTTTATCTTAATTAGCCATTCACAGGTTTACAAACCGGCGGCTTTGATCTTCTTAACATGAACTCTAAAGGAGAGAAAGGAGAACGGGTAAGAACAAATTAAAACTCTTTGTACAACATTCAGAATTAAATGTTGTTATCACTCAATCAATATTGTAATTGGCTAATTAATGCCTTCAGTAAACAAAGGGGTAAAACCTTGTGAGGGCCAAAATGACTATTTTATATGAAAATACACTTCAGTAATTAGGAACAGACCTGCTTTACTCTACATATTGTCTTCATTTGCACAAATTTCAATTGCTAACTGTGTGGCATGATATAATTTTTACACATATCATTATGTACTTATTCTGAATATATATTTTTATGAACAGCACATTTTGATAATACAATGTATCAATTAAAAAAACATGTTTATCTTAGCTTTCTTTGGTAATTTAAAGGGTTATTAAACCCTTGCATGTTTTTGCATATATCTACGTCTAGCAAGCAGTAGATATATGCAAAACGATTAAAAAAAACATTTTTTTTCAAAGATTAATACTTGTGTCTTCACCGCTCACTCCCGTCCAATCATCTGAAAATTTCTCGGGCGGCCGCAAAGGATCTTGGGGCGGACGCATGCGCAGTTCAGATGTTCGGCCGGGAGATGAGGAGAGACACAAGGTAAGTCTATGGAGCAGCGTGCACCTGCACAGACTCTGTGGGACATGAAAGAAGAGGAGGACAGAGGAGTCAGCGCTGGATCGGAGACCTGGACCAGTGCTGGGGGGACAGCTAAAAACTAAAGGAAAGAAGAAGATCAGATTAACAGACATAAAACGCTTTTGACTTTATTGTCACTTTAAGGTTTGACCACTGTTGTAGCATGGCCCATCCATCCTTACTGGCGTTCAGATATTCATGTATCTGAAAATGGGCAGGGATTCAGTTCCCATGGTCTGCCATACCATGAACAGGATCTAATATCATCTTAAAATTCTCCCATGTATGCCTGTTTGTGAATGCCTATCAAACTCTATATATCTGTCCAGTAGTGTCTGTGCCTGCTCTCTGTATTCATCTTATGCTACCCATGAATGTCTGTGTGTGTAAAACTACCCACACACATGGGATGATGTTTCACCTGGATAAGGCTGCTAACTCTTTTCTTTAAAACATACAAAATATCACAATATAACTATTCTCAGGTGGAATAATTCATTGAGCAGGTGAGAAAACCTGTCGGGAGCACTGTTACATAATTACATAGTATTTGAGGTTGAATAAAGACACGGGTTCATCAAGTTCAACCTGTGTGTCTGTGTGTGTGCAGGGCATGCGTGCATGTGTGTATGTAAGTCCCTGTGTGGTCCTAGGTTTTAAGAGTATTTAAAATACAACCCATGGGTTGCCTCACTACAGGCACCCTGCCTGATCCTCTCCCCCTAACATACGTAGAGTAAAACATTTTTGGAAATAAAAAGGGTTTGCGGAGAGGTGTAACAGACTTAAGTATACTGTATATGATATTTTACATAGATCATTTACTGGAATTATATATTCTCTATAAGGCAATGTACAAATCATGAAACGAAACTCTATTTTAATAATTTATGCTATATTAATATAAATTTTGCTATTTTTATGTATGCGTGGTCTGTTACACCTCTCTGGAAATCCTATTTATTTCCAAAGAATGTTTACTCTAGGTTTTAAGAGTACCTGTACCCCTGTATGTTAAGTCTCTCAGGAAGGTGTGTTGCTCACCTCGGTAATAAACTAGTAGTAGAACTCTGTGCTCAAGTATGCTACCTAGCCTACAGCTACTGTGTATAATCACCCAGGGATGTATGAAAACTAAAACGTCCTAAACCCGGTGCTCCTAATTACAATAATATTTACATAAAAAACGACCTGAATACAATCAAAATCAGAAAATCTTACTGCCTGTGTAATACCAATACAAAAAAAAAAATATAGAAACAACCAAATTAGTAATATGCAGATATCGGCAACTGCTCCTGTGTGCGCAGTCTTAATAAAACCTTAAATCAATACAAAACATACAATCTGAATAAAACGTATAATCACGGTTCAAAATGAGATCTATCATAGTGCCATTTGCCTTGTCACAGGTGGGCACAGTTCACACCACCACCTAAAGGCTTGCCAAAAGCTTTCAAAATGCATTTGATGTTTACATTGCCCCTGTACAACCTTAAGCCCTTGTGAACTAGGCCTTACATATGATTAGCTGTGTTTGATCTCTTGGTTCTCCTACAATGCAGAAATACAATCTCAAGATAAAAAATATCACTTCACCCTCTGAGAATGACAAAAAATACCTATATAATTACTGTTTTCAGCTATATATCAACAACTGCAGTTTTCTCTTTTTAATCACAATTAGATTGTGCGCCGTAAAAAAATTTGTTCCATTTCGTTTCGTAATATCCGTTATTTCGTATTTCGTAATTCGTGTCCGAAACTCAATTCAGATTCGTACGAAATACAAATTTTCGTTAGTTTCTGCACATTTTCGTAACTTTACGAACATTCGTTATGATGAAGTCAAAAAGCCAAAATACCTTTGTTAATATTGGAGTCGATGGTAGTTGTTTCCGAAATACGAAATTCCGTTAACGTACTTTGGATCCGAATTTTGTATTTTGGATCAAAAAAACAAACTACCATCAACTCCAATATATTAACAAAGATATTTTGCTTTTTAACTTCATCATAACGAATGTTCATAACGTAACGAAATTACGTCAACGGAATTTCGTATTTCCTGCCTGTATTGTAATGCAACTCTCAGCAGCAGAAGAGAAAACCCTCTGATTGGTCAACCAAACGAAATACGAATTCCGTTAACGGATTTCGGATCTGAATTTCGGATTTCGTATAAAAAAAAAACTCATCAACTCCAATATTAACAAAGGTATTTTGCTTTTTAACTTCATCATAACGAATGTTCGTAACGGATCGAAATTCCGTCAACGGAATTTGGTATTTCCTGCCTGTATTGTAATGCAACCCTCAGCAGCAGCGGATCCGTATTTCGGATTAAAAAAAAATCTTGTCATGTTGTTCAACCTCATTTACAGGGGTAATATTAGTTCCCGTTTCAAAGAAATTCGGATCCGAAATTCGTTAACGGAATTTCGTATTTTGGATATAATTCGGAAACTGCAATTCGGATTTCGGATGCTTCCGAATTTCAGGAAAATTCGTATGAATTTCGATTCGTAACGAGACGAATCGCACATGTCTAATCACAATATAAAATCTTGTTTCTAATTACCATTATGTGTACTAAAGTAAATGTTCCTGTCATTTAATTGTACAGTACCAGATTGTCATCCAATAATTTGTTCTAGACCTTGGTTATTCAGTGTGCTGTGGGCTTGTTAACAGTGGTAATAGTTAATGTTTCTTAATGTGCTTCTTTTTTTTTTTGTTTCCCAAGATTAATCTTTATCTTATTACAGTTTCAGACACGTTGACAGCATTATTTTTAGCATTCTCCCACCTACCTTTTGACTCACTATTATCTTTGTGTATTTTTTATTGTTTGTGTCTAGTTTAAGGCAGTTTTCTGGATTTTTTTTCTTTTACATTCACACATTCTTTTATCACAATTAATTATGGATTAAGTGTTTTCGATGCCTTGCTTTGCAAGGCGTTCTGTCACATATGCTAAATTTCAAAGTGTTCTACTCAAGCTTGCATTTAATTTACCCTACAAATGTTTTACAGGAGGAGGATTTGCTGAGGACATATCAGTCCAGCAATAAGTCAGACCAAATAAGCAAGGCTTATTTGGTGATTATTTTGATAAGCTCAAGTGTAATATGAATTTATAGAATCCATAATTCATATTTTTTTTTGAGCAGCACTTCCCATTGGAATGCATTAAAAACAGTATGCTGTTTTCAAATTCAAGTGTTGAAAGGGGAATATCATTATGGTGATGTACTGGTTTTAGTTACTTCTATGTCTTGTTTGTCTACTCCTCCATCTCTCTTCACTATGGGCCTGGCTGTTACATATATTTATGTGAAAGGTAGTTATAAGGATGATAGAAGTATAGGCTCAGTTATGGCTTATGTCAGCCAGGGGACTGACAATGGGGACCCCAAAGTAAGTGTAATTTACAGACCTATATTTTCTTTTTATTTGAAATAATTATATTTTCTCATTATTTTATACAAGCTATATGAGGTTCAAAATGTTGTTTATTATAATTCTTTTCCCAGAAATTGTCTGATGACAGCATTATATATATTTATATTTTTTTTTATTATATGCCATATTTTAACATCATAGTATTCTTTTAGGGTCTGCCTGGGCAAGATGGTGTTCCTGGCCTTCCAGGGCGTCCTGGACGAACAGGTCCCCCTGGTCCTCCCGGCCTAATGGTAAATAATAAACAATGCTGTGTATTTTTATTTTTTTTATCTATGCATACATATCTCAGATCTTACATGAACAAATGGGTTTTTCTTAAAGCTGAACTCAACAGCTACAAACACAGCACATACACACATAAGTGAACTGCCCTGCATGACAAAGAGTTTGTCATTTTGTCAGTTAATTATTTTTGATTCATAAACCTGTGACAGACAGCACAGCCAGGAAAGTGCTGTTGTAGAGAAGTGGTGGAGAATCAATTAAATAACTATGCGCATCAAAATCCAGTTTTTCATGGCTCTAAACTTATTTGTTTATTTGTTTTTGCATGCCATTGACCCACCTGTTTTCTCCTTATGTCATTGAAAGTTGCAACACTCTGTTAGTTGTTGTGGCTTTGCTGACCCAGTGTAAGCATAATCCAGTCCATGCCTGGCAGCATATGCTCAAAGCTGGTTTGTGGTGTTTTATTCTTTTAGTAGGAGAATTTGCACAATGTTTCAACCAATTATATTGATTATATATATGCAACTAAGTATATATAAACTAAGTATATATACTTAGTTGCATATACAGTATGGTTGCACTGAAATAAGCATGCCCACTGAGTTTAATATTTATGAGGCTATTCACAAAGCTGCCGTTGAAAAACTGTTCTAAAATGTAGGAACATGTAAAAAAAAATAAAATAGTTTAAAGAAAAAAAATAAAATAAAAAATAATAAAACAAAAAATGCCTGCAAAGATTCCAGCAAAAGAAAAACAATTGGACGGAGCTAGCAGTGACAGCTAGCTCCGCCCAACTGTTTCCTATTGACCAGCACCTGCCAGAGTCTTCTAGCAGGTCTCAGGCCAATACATAACAACTGGGCATTTATATTGTTGTTTAATGACAGATCAGCATCCCCAGGTCATTTGGGGACGCTGACCTGTCATTACAACTGGGCGGAGCCCAGCTGTCATTTGCGTGGAGATCGGTCGGCTATGGCTGATCTTTCTCCACACATCGGCTGTCACTTCGGCCTTCGGCCCGGCTGAGCTGCTCGGCTGCCCTCTGCTGCTGTAGGGGCTATTGTGAATAGACCATACACCAGCTCTTCAGTTTGACTGAACCGAAGGGCAGAGGCGGCCGAAGAGAGCCAAAGGATCAGCCGAAGCTACGGCTGTATCCTTGGGCTCCATAGTGAAAAACCCCCTTAATCTGTAAAAACAGCAAAATACACAACATAAAGTAACAAAAATATTGAGACATATAGCAATATACGTCTCAATATTTTTGTTACGGCCACACTCCACGCTGAATCAGTTTATTGAAAGTTTTGGAACAGATGGAACTAACTGATTCACATTTTCTGAATATGGAGAAAATGTGATTTAATTATGATCTGTCCTGAGTGAACCATAAATTTGCAATGACTGTAATGTAATAGCTGGCTTAAATTAACCTTTGTTCAATTACAGGGTCATAAGGGCTTTCAAGGTGACAGGGTAAGAGCATTTATTTTTTTCAATGTCTATATTTGATATTTGGTGTATATATTTAGCTTACGCTCATGTGAATTTGAATTGTTGTTTCTTGGAGCTTCTTGGGGGTATATTGAATATATCATGGTTACCTGTTATTACTTAAAATGTCATAATACTCATTTTGTGTATTTTAGGGACTTCTAGGGTATCCAGGGCAACCAGGACCAAAAGGAGATAGAGTAAGCAGTTTACAAAAAGCTAAATTTGAGTTAGACGATGTTTATGATTGCTTTATTAACATTCTGTATAAACAGTGAATGGTTCATGTTGTCTTGTGTATGGTGTGTCTGAACATTGGTTGAGTTAAGGATGAAAGTCATGGCAAGTGCCAATAGTTCTGCCATCTAAATGAACACACCTAGATCTTTCACCGCCAGGCATTCTCAGTGATGGATCTGTCCATGTATGGCTAACCTTAGCGTAGCCCCTAGACATTAGAATACAGTCACCCTTATGCCTATAGGAGGTCTCCTGCCCCACCGGCTTGCAGAGTGTGAGAACAGATGATTATACAGGTTACCTGCCTTGATCACATTTGTTCATCTAAGAGGAAAATGGAGCCAGCAGAGTCTACCAGCCATTTAAAAACGTCCCACCCTCCTCCATAGCAACAAACCTGATGCTAAGAAAGCTGAGCTGTTATGTATTTTAACCTGGTATCCAATTCTGTTTCTTGAGGACAGTCAGATTTTGCAGATAGGAAAGAATTAGAAACCTAGGTAGAAAATTAGGTTTTACTGCTATCTGGGTCTGGGTCTGGGAAATATCCCTCACTTCCCATCACAGTGACAACTGTTCTTCCATACAGAAAGTGAAGGAGAATCTGAATAGGGACACCGATGGCAATAAATAGTTGTCAAAAGGTCTAGCCTTCCTCTACTATAAATAGGAAATCTTCCCAACGGAACTCCAGATAGACTTAAAAACCCAAAGTTTCTAATCCTTTCCCACTCTATGCAAAACTAAAAACGTTTTGACTGGACATACACTTTAATTTCCCTTTTTACATACAGCATGCTACACTACACCATATCTCGTTTGGGTTCTTTTAAGGTATTACCAAACCGATTCACTCTAAAGTATGTTAAATTGTATGTATTCCCATTTTTTATGTTTGTTTTGGGAAAAGTAGGGAAGGGTTAAAAGCATTTTTTAGGTTACTTTTTACTGTTTACATAATGTAGCAGGCGGTTTGCTTTCACTTCCTGTCCCAGTGACACAACAGGAAATTTTGAGGAAATCTCCCAAAGTGAAGAGAATGCCCCTTTTAGACAGCGGTCCCCAGATCAGAGGGATTTTGGTTTTCACCATCACTTTTTGTTTCAGTGACGGTAGTTACCAGTACAAACACGGAGACAAATCTCCTATACAGGGACACAGATAGCAATTAACACTTTATAGAGCATCTAAACCCCACTCTATTCAAAAGTAAAAATACATACACTTTAAGGTAGCCACACATAAAAAAATATAAAAACTGGACTGCAATTAAAATGAACTGTTATATATTGGAAGATTTATGTTTTTGTTCCACTTCCATAGGGAGAGCCAGGCTATGTGCTGGGGGCAGTCGATGGACTGGCTGGCCTTGGTGGTATTCCTGGATCACCTGTAAGTATGTGCATAAAAAAAGTAGAATGAATTATGTAAACGAGGCACATTTAAATAATATGACAAATTGTTACACTAAAATTCGAATACTTAAAAAGTTTTACATTGCAATACATATATAAAACGTTTGTTTCAGTATTGTATATGTGTGTGTTTTGTCATAGCATGGCAAGGTATTCTTTACTTGTCTAATTGTACTATCTTTATTACTCTAGGGTTCAAAGGGTCATTCTGGGGCTCCTGGCCTTCCTGGTCCTCCTGGCGTTCCAGGATTTCCAGGACCTCAAGGTCCTCCAGGGCTTTCTATCAAGGTTTGTATAAAATATGCATGTATTATATTGCACTAATGGCTCTTTTAAACATAGAAAAATATTAAAGGGCTAGTCTATATAAAAAGCAATATTTCACTCTCGGATGGAGTCTAGTAAGCTGAGTCAGCCAATGACACCTTACATTTCTCTGAAACTGCAGCAACAAGATCTCCGCACCATAGTCCCTGCTCCCCACCCAGCTTGCTAGCTCACACCTCTTGGCACAAGAGAGTTGTTTCCAGGTGTTCCCACTCCTTTTGTAAAGCTGGCCATACATTATGCAAATTCTGGTTCTTCAGGAACCTGCTGAAATTTGCACACTGGGTGCTGCTGTTGGCACCCTTTCGGCCGGCATCCCTTAATCAGCTGTTTGAAGGAGCTGATCAAAAAAACTTCCAAAGAACAGAGCCAGCAGCCAATGAGCTGGTTATAATACAAAAGAAGCAGCTGGGTTTCCTCGATCAACGCTTGTAAGCATTTATGGAGGAATCTGTTCCATTTTTTTCGTTCAGCCTGCAGGTTGAATGAAAAAAAATAGAACATCGTTTGGCCAGGTTTACATTTTTAAAAATCTGATGAAGAGTATATGAATCTTTGTACTCAAATGGCAAGTGTGTTGACCTGGGCACACCAATGTACCATTATCATCCTTGAGAGACATAATAAACCCCTTGCATAATTGAACTCTCCTGCATCGCTCCAAAATGGCATGACTAGACTGAACTCCGGACATAACTTTTTTCATTTACATATATGCCATAATAGCCACAGAGAATATAAATCCAGTTTATGTGCATAAAACACCTTTGCAAACCTAAATATTACAATATAAAACCAGAAATGATATTATCACCATGCTGCACATAGCCTGTGCAGAGAACAGACCTGTGGGAGGGACCCAGCAGACCTCATCCACTGTAGGCTGTCTACAGAAAACTACAGGAGGGGGTGGATACAAGACAAGTCACCCTGCTCAAAGAGATAGAGCAGCAGCAACTGGTCTTTATTACAGGAAGCTCCTGCACAGAGACAGTTTCACACTGGATTACTGCACAAACCTGGAGGAAATACACAAACCACACCAAGGTTCAGGTAAACATATATACAACTATTTTATTTGGACAATACTTGCTTATTCCAGAGTCCATATGCAAGGTTGACTTAAACTCAAATGTTAATTGGAAGATATGTTAAAAGTCTTTCAGAAATGGTTAAAGAGTAAAAATAAAAGCAGGACATATTTACCATTTTTAGGGAAACTGCTACTCTAGACGTCTTTCAGTGTTGGTCAATATGATGCTTTATTGCTATTTTAAAAATATAGCGGATACACAAGACTGAAAATAGAAACATATTTTTAAGATGTAAAAGAATGCCTGCTATTTGCATGTGTTATACAAACTACATCTTAAGCATTTTGATTCCACAAAAATGTGGGGGAGTGTGTTAAATTAGTGGTTAGTGTTAGGGTTAAAAGTTACATATTATAGCATGGTTTAGGACTAAATGTATGAACAATTTTCTTACATGATGTATTGGAGAATTATATCTATTGCCAGCGCATAAGGCTGAGTGCTTTTTGGCAGTTAGTACATTTAAAAAAAATACAGTTTCAACTTGTTACTACAGTTCCCCTATGTGTAAACAGAAAAATGTTTTCTATTGTATTTATCTGGCTCTTGTCACTTGTTTGCAGGGTGAGCCAGGTGAAACTGGAACTCAAGTGAGTATGTTTAGACCTCTTTTTTTTATTCTTGTATTTATTATGTAGATTTTGCCTTTTTTTTTTCCCTATTGGTTTTAAAAAAGGTGACAGGCATTAATCTGCTATAAGCCATAACTATTGCTTTTTCAGGGTCCTCGTGGGAAGATTGGAGCAAAGGGAGATAAAGGAGATCTGGGGGAACCTGTAAGTTATCTCAAATTGGAAGTATTTATAACTATCTAGAACATGAACAGACATTATTAGTATATCTATGTACATAAATATGACATTAATGGTATTTAAAAAAGGTCAACACCAAGGAGAAACAGGTACTTGGGTATTCTGCAAGAAAGATGGTGCTAAACACCTAGCTATCATTGCCAGATATGACTGGTACCGATAATTTTTATACTTATAGTTAAGGATCCATCAGGTATTTTTCTAATGCTAGGGATAAACAGTTTGTCTTGGTAGTTCTTGTCTGAGTTTGGTAGTATAACAGAAAGTGGGACACTGTCACTCTGAATGTGGATTACAGCCACATTGCTCCCCTACCCCAAACATAAATAATATGAATAAAAAGTAATGGAGCAACTAAAAAACTCTAACAAAAAGAACACATTGAAGAGGAGGCAAAGAAATCCACACAGCACTGAAATATTGCTAGGGTAGTTGTTCTGCAAAATTAATTGGCACGGTGAGGTCTAAAGGTTGTCCTCATACATGCTGGCAATTGAGAAGCTATATTACTTTTTGAACCAGCACCTGGGGAGTCCTGATGGCAGCTAAGGAATTGGGAGTGGTGAGATTTTCTTTGCCTCTACATATGTACAATAAGTAACACAGTAGGAATCAGTGTGATATATGCATTTACCATCAAAAGAGAAAGGGGTCTATTCCCGAAGCTGCCGAAGGATCTAACCGTAGCTTCGGCCGATATGCAATAGCCAATAGTAAACTAGCATTGTACCCGCCCTCTGCTGCAGTTCTCCATCAGGTCCATCAGCAGAGGGCATCTATAAGAATAGGCCGAACAGCAGTGAGTAGCCTGCCGGAGGTTCGGCTGAGTCGAACTCCTTCTGCACTTCGGGTTGGCCGAACATGCTGAGCATGTTCGGCCGACCCGAAGCCATGTCACTTCACTTGGGGTAGGTTGTTCACTCGGCAGCTTAGTGAATAGACCCCAAAGTGTTCATTCTAGTTATTTCCACCTTTCTATTGATCTTTTCATATCACATACATTTGATACATGGAATAAGGGCAACTCTAGTAAATGGACACATTTTAGAAAGCAACATACACTACTTAGGTGACCCAGTAGAATCTACTAGTTTGCATTGATGTGTGACATATTTAAACTTCAGTTGTGAATACATTAAGTAAACACATCTGGAACGTTATTGTCCTTTACTTTATATTGCTCTCTATTTGATGATGGAATGATTTTGGTTATAACAGGGCAGATCTGGCTTACCAGGTCCAATAGGTCTTGACGGCCCTCCTGGATTTCAAGGAACAAAAGGAGAAAAGGTAACATATGTTTTCTGGGGTAATTGAGCCTGAAAATAAATCCATTTTTATTTGTTAAAGAATAGAACAAAATTGTTATGTGCCACATGTTTTATAAATGTTTCTTTTCTGTATGCGCTTACTCTATGTAATAATAATTTGGTCTATTCTATTTATGCAACAAGGAAAATGGGATTCCACATATTTTAAAAAAGCAGGTGCTTTGCCTTTATAAAATGTAAAAATCTATTTGATTGCAGTGCAGCAGCAGTCCTTTCTAACAGAGCAATGCATCTCTTCAGTCACTTGCAATCCCCTTCCAAATGTCCCTTAATTTACATTCACAAGGTAAATATGTTTATGACATACATTGCCTTGTAATTGAAACATCATAACAAATGTAGTAAAAGCAAGAAATGCAGGGACAAAAGAGGTACTGATTTGCCATTTAATTGGCATTATTGTGCTGTAATTTCATGTATCTTTGTTTCAGGGGGAAGCAGGGGTTGGTTACCCAGGAATACCAGGTTTAAAAGGAATGCAAGGAGACAAGGTAAGACTGCACAGAAATATGCATAGAAACATCTCTATTTATGTAATAAGTTTTGCATAATGCTATTGCACAGTCCTTTATCTAATGTTATAAAAGGAACTGTCATATTTTCTTGGCGTGATAACTATAGTGAAAACTATCACTTGATAGCTGAAGCAAAACATTTTTAGTTTTGGATAGAGCTCAGTAGGGGATGGTTAAAACCCATGTCAGGATTCTTTTTTTTTCAGCCTCCTATGAAGAAAGCTCCTTCACTTCCTGTCCTGCAGACACAACAAAAAGTGAGAGAAAAGCTCTCAAAAGTTTGAAAAAAATCCCCTCTTAGATATTTAATTATTTCCTCTCTCTTTGTGTTCTGGTGACAGGTTAAAAATTTGGATTTTCCCTCACTTTCAGTCCCAGTCACAATGGCCACCAGGACAAACAGAGAGTGGTGATACATACAGCAATAAAAATATAAAAGGGGTTATAACTCTTCCTAACTCCTTCCTTCCTTTCTAAAATTAAAAAGCTGTGGCTTTAGAGACCCATTAGCACTGAAACATACTGCGTATGTAATTAACTTGTGTTACAAGTATACTAATTTGCTTGGCACCTACAGTATATACCTGTTTTATCAGTCATTCAATTCATCTATTCTCATCAAAATATCTTACATACAGGGTTATTGCTAATAATGCCTCATAGCAAAAACCTTATATGGTAACTGGTTACCCAAATTACATTTTAAAGACAGTCCCATTACTACTACAAATTACATCCTAATGTAATACATTATCTATTGCATAATGCTGACCCTATTAACCTATTTTCATAGCAATCTTATCAAGTTCCCTCAACTAATAAAGATTAATTTTGTCCAACAATATTTGCAAATCATCTGCCAAGATAAATTGTGTTCCAGGTAGGCTGTACTGAGACCCCATAGCTGTTACTTGGTAGGCTATGACTTTAGATACACAATTGCTTCCACTTAAAGTGTATTTCTAGACAAAACCTTTTTTTTTTAGCTTTGGATAGAGTAGGGAAAAATTAGACCTTCTGTAAATTTTGTATTGCTGTCTAAATTAACATTGGGCAGATTTGCCCCTTTATTTGTGACTCTTGTCAGGGACAAGGAAGTGAGGGGAAAACCAAAATTGTAAAAGCTGTTTCCAGAACAATAGATGATGGCAAATGAAGAGACGGGCACACAATAATATAGTTGTTAAATAAACAAGAAAGAACTATAGAGTAGAACAAAAATACCTTTATATAGCCATCTAATGTTTGCATTATACATACTGTATATTATCTAAACTTAAAAATGCAGACATTTGGACCTTTAATAATTCATGTTATTACTAAAATTGCTGGATATAACATTTACCCTTCCAATACATAGCAGTTGTAGAGGTTTAAGCAAAATATTCTGCCTCTTGTAATACAGAACACAGCTTTTCCTTTTTATCTGTAAAAAATAAGTCAAGGCAACTGGACTTGCTGTATTTTTCTTAAAGATGTTTCACTTGTCATCCAACCAGCTTTCTCAATTCAGAATGACTTGTACAAAAATTATCTGGGAATAAATATGGTGAAAGTTGCTCCAATCCACATGATCTGTTAGTCACAACCGGGTGTTGATTGCATTGTCATTTTTCTTCCATTGTTTACATTCAGGGAGTCATGGGACCTGCTGGACCTACTGGACTAAAGGTATATTTACAACATTCAAACAAATAATATTGCAGTAACTAAGAATACATACAGCTGCTGGGCCCACAGGCCAAATATGCCATCTTCTAGAACCAGAAAAATAACTTTCTTTGCACCCAGTATTAGGAAGAATATTATGTATCTGTAAGATATGTACACGATTATCTGTATGTATTAATACTTCAGTGTTTTACCTATACTCATACAGTTACACAGTGCTAGTAGTTCACTGTGCTGTATCTGGTTGCTCATTCATTCAGCACATTTTTATTTTGTATAACACTGACTTATACATTATTACAATATTTTGTATGAAGCATATCTATTATAGTTCTTTTACCAGTAACGTTTCGTCCTGATAGGAATATGCTACCAACAAGAATCACTCCATAAAAAGAGCTTATGTCTAAATATATTTCTTGGAAATTTATTCTTACTTTGTTTTTAAAGGGTGTACAAGGTTTGCAAGGGATTGAAGGACAAGTTGGATTAAGGGTAAGAAATTTTTTTAGCATGTGTTTAAATGAGTGCTCAGATTTATGTATTTCTGTTAGGATCAGTGTGATGCACATCTAAAGAGAAAATTGCAATCTCCCTTATTAATCATGTATGCTTATAATAGAATTTAATTTCACTGTTAAAGGAGAACTATGGGGTTAAGTCTTTTCCCCATAGTTCTCCTTAGGGTAACTGGAGGACACAAACTAGCGTCCTCCCGTCACCCTAGTCTCAGTATACAGCGAGGTGTAGCTCGCTGTATACTGATACGCCGCAGCTGAAGCGGATCCCGACAATTGTGCCGGGATCCGCCCAGCTGCGTGACTGACAGCTGGCTCTGCCTATCTAGAGGCAGAGCCAGCTGTACCCGCCCCCTTCCCCGTCCGTTGGCTGGCGGATCGTAGCGGGGAGGAGGGAATCCAGCCCCTCCCCTGTCACGGCAGAGAGCTGTGACAGGATCGAGAGGTGAGCGAACGCCGGTATATGTTCGCTCACCTCCCGATCTACTGAGCCGACCTGTGACAGTCTCATTGTCACAGGTCGCCTAGAACTATGAGGTGAGTGAAAATCACTCACCTCATAGTTCTCCTTTAAACCTTTGCTTATAATAGAATTTAATTTCACTGTTTTACCTTAATTGAGAAGATGGCATAGTCATTTTTTAATAACTCATAACTTTAATAACTTAATTTTGAGCAACATTCGGCAACCAGTCTATAGTTTGCTGTAGTCCGACTAGTAAAAGATGAATGCTTGTGGGAATGGGCAGTAGATTTCTGATTATTAGCATTTGCCTTGGTAAAGAAGCCCATACATTCTCATAACTTTGTATGTCAATTGTGTTTTCTGCATTTTATCTGCCTGTTAAAATTAACAATATTGTAGGTGTGTGTATTATTGACTAATGCTTACCTCAGTAATTAGCAGACTCACCAAGTAATATAAACAAATAATGTAAATGCAAGGCTTTTGGAGCTGTTGCGGTAAGAAACTGAGACACATTACTGTTTCTGGAAAATGTATTGAAATTTTCAAAGCACGCATAGGCAAACAACTTTGCACCAGTATGCACCAGTATTATAGCGAAATTTTGTGTTCATTTGGTGTAATCTTTCAAAGGTGGTATGCCGATGACCTGAACTGATAACTGTCCTATAGTTCATGGACTAAACCATGAATTATCTTGTTTTTTAATTTTCTCTTGCTTTTTTCTGACCATGTGCTTAGAAACCTATAAAATATTTAACAGACAGAGTATTTTAACACTAACATTATTCATTTAGGGCAAAAAGGGACAAGATGGTGAAAAAGGTGAAAAGGTGAGTGCAAAATAAATGATTTATTATCATTATATGTTATTGATCTGATAAAGACCCCATAAGTGACTCAAGTGAACTCTGAGTCCCAGAGGTGGTCCCTATCCCATTCCCTCTCTCATCCCTTTTTTTCTCCCTGTTTCTTACTTTCTTTATTTTCATTGCTCCTCTCAACACATTGGGGTCTATTCACCTAGCTGTACGGGCTATTTTGAATAGCCTGTAAAGCACCCCTTCGGTTCTACTGAACCGAAGGGGTCCTGGGGCCGAAGCTAGCCGAAGGATCGGCAAAGCTACGGCCAGATCCTTCGGCAGCTTCGTGAATAGACCCCATTGTTTCTATTCTCTACAGCAATACTTTTTTTTCAGTATTTTCTAGCTCATCCATCCCTACAGAAACACCAGCTGTCTCTTATCTACCCTGATTGGCTCTTGTAACAGAGTACTCATAGAAAATATTTTTTTTTTTGGTTGACACGTTTCACTGGGGCAGAAAGTGAAGGAAATTCTTCCCAAAGAGGGCACAGATAGCTTTGGGTATCTCAAGGACACATAATCAATTGTAATCAGTGAGTTTTATCACAAATATCTTATTGCAGAAATGCAAAAGCCCTTCAATATAAAAGCAAGTAAAAACAACTGCCACATGTCTAAAAAAAAACCCTGTGTGCAGCATAAAAACGTTTAGATGATGAAAAATTGATAATGCTATCTCTGACTGCCTATAGACCTAACATGGGTCCGTTAAGTTCGTGGAAAAAACTGAAAGGACGCTTGTGACTGGACTTTTGTGACATCCATTCAACATCTGTTCACAGATCCTGTGCTGATCAGAAGGGACACCATCCTGTGTGAATGGAGCCTTACATGAGCATCATTAGTTTAGTTGCATATAAAACTGATGAATACTGAATGAGTTCTCATCAGTTTACAGCAGATTGCATATCCGTCTTCAGTGCAGTTCAGTTCTATTTACCTGCGGTTTTCTATTTCCTACATCCATCTTTCACATGTCCATTTTTTTTTGGGGGTGGTTGTTGAAGAAAAAGCTTCTGCTGCTACTTATAAGTGAGGCTTGCCCATTTTTTGGGGTCGAAGTCTGGAACACCTTCTTCCTTCACCCTATTACTGTATTGCCAACAGGAGGTGTCCCACATGTCTGGTCTGATATTCTTGGCCATGACAGCTGCAAAAAATGGATTCAAAGAATGTAAGGCATCATACTGGATCAGTCTGAAAAACTGACAGACTGATCCAGACTGAAAGCCCAATGCGAAAGGGGCCTAATTCTATTTTAATCCACATCCATTATTAATCACTGTTTACCATGTACTTCAGAAACATTTCTCTTCTCATATGACTTGTATGTCAATATGAGAAGAGAGATGTGCCAGGAAAATCTTTAACATTATTCCATAACTCTTTTTGACTGGGGAGAATCTGATCTGTCCCTCTCTTACATCTGGAACCTGGATTAGAGTCCAGCAGGTATACTCTGGTGATAGTTGTGATTATATTTGATAATCTCTTATTAATCTAAACTAACCAAATAATATTAATTTATTATATATTTGCAGGGAGAGCGTGGTGATATAGGTCCTATTGGACCTGCTGGAAGAGCTGTAAGTGAAATGTTTTATTTGGTATTCAACAGACTGTCTTTTTTGCTTCTGCCTTTTTGGTTTAGCAAGAAAGAGTTACCTAGTATAGTTCTTTCACTGACAGTATCTAAATATATAACATAAATGGAAAGGTTGTTTTGCCATTGCCATTTTTGCTTGGGGGGTGACCTCTTTTTTATTGTTTTATTTACTACATCACTTTGTCATGATTGTGGTTGGTGCTCTACTGACATTTGCTGAGCACTTCATGTTAAATTGTGAGTCTTGTTTAGCAAACCCTACTTTAATTACATATAGCAATGTTGCAGTGTGGCAGAAAAGGATGTATTCTGCTACACTCCAACTGTTCTTCCTCTACACATTTTGATAAATAATGTCCCATATTTTAAAACTATATCCTGTGAGCGATATATTTCTGTACATTATTGCATAATCAAAAGGTTTTTATTTCCTGAAATGATATCATCTAAAAAATATCCTACCTCTACTACACATGGGCTGTGATAGATAGATAGATAGATAGATAGATAGATAGATAGATAGATAGATAGATAGATAGATAGATATGTGTGTGTCAATCAACATATTTACCCTATGATATTACTTTTTTTCTAATAGGGTCTGCCGGGTCCATCTGGGCTAAAAGGTGACCAGGTAAGCTAGATCACTTATATTGTATGTCCTGTGATAGACATGCAGCTATCTTACTGTCTTAACTCATGAATAGGTCCTTTTTCTCATGTCTCAATAATGTCAAGTTATGTTTTATTTCAGCAACATTCTAAATGGGAGATTTAAAATGTTCTATTTAGCATGTTAAATCCTTCCTAAAGTGTTTCCACATTTTCAGTTAAATTCAAGAAAACCCCTCTATCAGGGTTATTCACAAAAGGGTGAAGAATTTGAAGAACGTTTCATCCTTCAGTGAATAACCCTGTTTATGTTTCTTAGGTGTTCCTATTCACACAGCATACCAAAAAAAAATTAAAAAATATTTCTTACCCGTTTTGTTTTGTTGCAGAAAGCAACATGACTGACAACAACAAACAGTTTTTTTCTAAGCAGCACCTTCACAGTGATCTGTCCATTTGGAAAGACATAGGACTGAAATTTGTGTTTCTCTCATTAACTGCAATAACATTTAATGGAGAAGCTACGGTTGCAATTCTTTAACTACTAACTATTCACAGCCCCTTATAACATTACAAAGAAGGAGAAGCAAGTAGAAATGTTAACCCTTAAGAAGCCAAGAGACCCTTAACCAAGTAAAACCAATTTACAACTGCATGAAGTATTTTTAAAATATTTTGTAGCTTAAGCTATTTGGAACATGTAACAAATATAAAATAGATGTTTCCCAACCCGCACTCCTTCAGTACATTCAACACCGCGATTCATAGACTCATGCTACTAGACAAACTAGATGCACAATTTGACCTGCAACGCACAGGCATAGTTTTTGACACTTGGTCCTGATATTTGACGTCTGAACTTCCTACACACCAGTTACGGGACATTTTGTCCACCTTCCAATACTCCCCATGGTTCCTCAAAGCTAAAATTGACGGCTCCCTTGGTGCATTAGACGTTCTCTGACATTCCTTAAGCCCCTCTGACATTCCATAAACCCTTCAAATACATTGAGATTATCTGATCTCTTCCCCTTCCACCCATCCAGCGGTTCCTCCCAACTGTACACTAATTTGTGTGATCCATGGTCTACTACAGTGTCGATGCTTATCTCTCTCTTATTTCTCTCTTATCTTTTCTTCTCCCTGATGATGTTTCATGTTCCTGTTTCTCTTTGAGTTGTATGGACTATATAATATATGGTGATGTTCCCTATGCCATCCCCTTGATGTCAAACTTGTGGCAAAGTTATATGGTCCTGTATTGTGTCACCACCACATGTAGTGAAAACATTTGGAATTTTTTGTGACAATGTATCATCACTGTATACTTTGCAATAATAATAAAAATTGATTTGCTAAAAAATAAAATAAAATAGATGTTATGCCAATTTGGCTGCAAATGTGAAAATACACTCTAAGTTTCATGGGTCACATGCCCCTGCTATGTTGGATAGGAACCAATGTAATACCATCAATTCTGTTCACCTTACCATGAAATGAAAGAGACACATCACACTGGAGAGGACTTTTGTGTGGTCCCCCTTTCTCCCCCCCCCCCCCGCCGCAGCCGCCCCACAGCCTATAGCATTTTGTCATTTGTTACTGGTGACATTGAGCAAATAAAATATGATTTCTATACAAGATGTATATAGTGCCAACAGTTTTCACTGCAGTTTACAAAAAAGAAAGACAGTACAGTTAAAAATACAATTCACTACAAGAGGGCTAGGAAAGTCCTACTTGTGGTACTTTATAGTTTAAAAGGAAGGGGCAAGTGAAACAAAAAGTAATAATTTTGAGTGGTTAGCTGATAAAAAAAAAAGTACACTTTTTAGGTGAAGGCAGAATAGGCTTCTCTAAAGAGTTGAGTTTTCATCGATCACCTGAAGGTGTAGAATAGGAGATAGCCAGACATATTGGGGTAAAGAGTTCCAGAAGAAGGGTGAAGTTTTGTAGAAATCCTGGAGGCAAGCATGGGAGAAGGAGATGAGGTTGGTAAAGGGCAGGAGGTATGGGGAGGAGTGGAGTGGATGATCAGGTGATATTTTCAGACAAATATATGAAACAATGTGATGTAGCTTGGTGCCTAATTGTAGATGGCTTTGTATGTTATTAGTATTTTGAATTTTATTAGTTAGACATGTAGAAGTCAGTGGAGGGACTGGCGGCCGCTAAACAGTTGATAAGGTAGAAAAGTCTGGCAGCAACATTAATGGTGGATAGCCTGTGTAGGGGAAGGCTGAATGGGAATTGAAATAGCTGAGGTGACAGATAACAATGGAATTAATTAGTAGCTTTGCGTGTCATTTGTGACGAAAAGGTGAATTTTAGAAATTAAGTTTAATTAATTTAGCCCAGGATTACACCCAGCGTCCTGGCATGAGGAGGGGAGAGAGCTGATGGTTGTCCCTCCTGACACAGAAGGGAAAAGGAAGAATTATTATCAGCTAATTTTGGGAAAGACTGAGTTTGAGGAATTGTAATGATATCCATGATGATATGTCAGTTAGTAAATTAGTGATGCATGGGGAGACTGAAGAGGTAAGCTGAGAATTAGAAAGATAGATTTGATTGTTGTTAGCATAGAGATGGTATTAGAAGCTGTAGGGGTTTATTAACTGACCCAGCGAGGAGGTGTAGAAAAAGGAGGAAGGAGTCTGAGGATGGAGCTTTGGCAGACTTCTTCAGAAAGAGGAAAAGGAGATAGAGTTGGAGGTGACACTGAAGGTACACTGAGAAACATAGGAGAAGAACCAGAAAGGAGCTGAGCCTTGGAGGCCTATGTTTTTTTGAGAAGTAGTGGATGGTCAACTGTATCAAAGGCAGTAGAAAGTTCTAATAGTATAAGTATGAAGTAGTGAGTATTGGTTGGAGCAGTAAGTAAGTCATAAGCAAGTTTTAGGAGGACAGTTTTAGTGTGCTATGAAAGAGATGCATCACACTGCTGAGATACTACTGTGTTCCCCCTCACAGTAGTATCTAGTACCAGTTTTCTCGGAATTCAGAAATACAGCCAGATTGACTTATAGTGCATAACCTTTCATTGTAAGCCTGATTTCTGCATTGCATTTAGTGGAAACCATAAACAATAATATCAGGAGGTTTTGATTGATTTAAAAAGAAAAAACATTAAATGATTTGTACAGCATACAACTACCTGGAGTTCCAAGGTCCATTACAAATCAGGACTTCATTTTAAATCCAGCTTCATTACACTTTTTAACCAGGAACAAATAATATTAAGCAGTGTTCTTTCTTTTTTTCCAGGGCATTCAAGGTTTTCCAGGAGCTCCAGCAATGGGGGTAAATACTGGTTCTCAAGTATTCACCAGCTTGTGTAAACACAGTTTAAAGTTCCCATAATTTCTTATTTGTTTAGTATATATTTTAGAACAGAAACTATAAGTCTCTTTGCAAATACACACTGGGGAGACTTACAATTAAAAAGTGGTTAGAGTCAAGTTTAAGTCTATTGCAGTAGTACTGTAGAGCAGCTAAGGGAGGACTTTATGAATGAAGCTGCAAAATGATTACAAATATGTGCTAAATCTGTCTCATTGCACCTGTTTAACACTTCCTGGACTGATAAATTCCCCTACTCCCCACAGTATTTCTGGACATGCAAACTTACTTCACCAAGTGAACCCTTCAAAAGGTTTCTTCCTGTAAATAGGACCTTGCGCCTTATAAATGTTTTATGTGGATTAAGGGTTATTTTTGGCGGGGTGGGAGTTGGGGTTGGGTGGAGAGCTTCCTGAGGCCTTACCCTTCATTCCATTTTCTATAGGTATATTAATATTTTTTTTTTATTATTTCTATACCATCTCATTTACATTTGGGGAAATCAATAAATACATAAAGTGGCACCAGTAAGACGCAATAAATAATAGGAGAAATATAAGGTTTGGTCATCAAGAATATGAGATCACCTTTTAGAGTATATTTTATATGGCAAGGAAAGTATGTAGGAGGTGGTAAAACAGCATTCAACATGGTGATGCAACATAGGCAATTACATCATCTGATGCTGCGCATGCATGAGTAATTACATCATCAATAAGTAGTGGTAAGATCAGTATGCATGTCGCTAGTGGAGATTTTGTTTTTTAAATGGCATTACAGGCACTGTCACTAGTTGAGACACAAGCACTATTTACCTCTGATGAAGCCATGATCATAATGATGTATCATGTTAGGGGTGGGTTAAAAAAATAGCTAGAGGGAGAGATCATGAGCTGGATAAAAAAATTAGTAAATAGGGAATCAAAGGTAAAAGTAATTAAAAAAACAAAAACAAAGAAAGGAAGATTGAGGGATAAATATTAGATAGTGAAATATATGATGGCAAATTTCTTATCTCCTTTGAAAATGGTGTGGGTGCAAATACAAAAAAGATAAAATAAAAATTGATGTATGTAGGTACAAAGATCATTTTAATGGAGGGTTAATAAAAGTTATTAGTTCATTTAAGTTAGTTATGTTAGTTAGTTAAGTTGTTTTAAGGACCCTGATGGGGTGGACTTACAAATGGTAATGCACCTCATATTCATTGCATTATTTGAAAGAATGCAAACCCCAGATATGGTGTATGGTATCTAGAAAATTACCCTCCTGAAATATAAAAGTATAGGTATTGCATATATTCACAGCATTTACTATATCTGACTGTGCCAAGGAAATGTTATCATTTAATAATTATGAGCTTTTTTAAATGTATGTATTTTGTGCTTCATAGGTAGTTGGCCCTACTGGCAAGAAGGGTGCTAGAGTAAGTATACAATTCAGGTAAATTGCCCAGTTCAACATATAACATTTGCATTGCAAAGTTGGGAATAATGTACAAAAAAGTGATTAGCACCAGGGTGCTTACCTTTGTGTGTAAGTACGTATCTCTCCACATCTGACTATGTAAATCTGGGTATCCAGGTGTAAGAGTGACCATACATTGCTTGATTAAAGCAAATAATGTAACCAATCTGTGCACTGACTGGGACAAAAAGAGCCATAAAGGTGTAATAACTAGGTATGGAGGTGCTGGTTATTACATATGGAGATAACCTATCTTTCTGTCTTTGAGCCACTGTTCTACAAATGTTTTTTTTATTTGCTGAAATGAGAGAAATAATGGTGGTATATGTGAAAATCCAAGCAGAACTTGATGAGATCTGCTTTCTATGGACAATTCTAATATATAGTTTTCAGAAATGAAAACTCTAAACCTAATAAACATACCTTACAAAGTTGTTTTTAAAGTGACTTTCAAGCATATGGTACTGAGAAGCGATGATTTCATGAATATATTTGCTCCCACAGAATTTATCAACAGCGTGTTGTAAAAGTGCAATACATTTGCATATTTTTTAGAACTCCATCGGCTTGTTAAATAACCATCAAAAAAACTATGTTTAAACCTTCAGCAGCTTCTAAAACTCTCCTGTCACAGCTGAATACAAGGCTGTTTCAACAGGCAAAGCTCCAGCACTGTCAGGTAGTGTCAGTGCTTGCCGTTAAGTCCCACTCACACACATTGACTCATCGCTATCATGAGCTGCCTCTATGGCTAGAAGGAATGTGGAGAAGGTAGGAAGGGCTGGATTAGCTTTACTCACAATCTTGCCGGTCAGAAAATCTCAGTGTTTTACCACAACAGTAGAACATCAGAGCCTTCTACTGCATTTTCTGATTTGCTGTGTTTTGCATCTGTGTACTATCCCACATCAGTCTGGAACCTGTATGCACTTTTACATACATTTTTTATAGTTAAATCATATAGTAAAATATATATATATATATGTATATAGTATGATATTAAATATATACATTTCTTTATTTGTCAGGGTGACATTGGACCTGTTGGGCCCCAAGGTCCTAAAGGCATCAAAGGAGATCGAGGAGACAAAGGAATTAAGGTATGACACAAAATGCACAAAACAAGCACAATTCCAACACCTTAGGCATGTATTTTAGTGCAAACCTTTTGAAGTTATAAATAAATTAAATAAATACATACATACAGTGATCCTAATCATCATAGGTGCTGAACTAGAAAAGTTACAATGAAAATGTGATTGGTTATTATGGCTGGTTGCAATCTTTTTTTGTGCACAAATTGTCATAGGAATCTCCCATAAAGATGTGATTTACAAAATCTGGTGGAGAGCAACAGCTTAGAAAATGAAAGCCAAGATGTTATTGGTTTTGATACCTTGCTATTTATGCCTGAATTTCTTATTCTTGCCCTAAAATTCAGCAGATAAAGAATGCATTTGAGTAGAAAGTAATAGCGAAAGCTTGCTTTCAAATAATTGCTTTGTTAAACGATTCAAAGCTGAAATCCAGGCAAGCAGTTTAAATACATGAAAGAGAACTGTTTTACTTGCCAAAGGATTTGTATTTCTGTTCCTTCAGTTCTTACATTTACATAACTTTGCCAGACAGCTCTGTCTAGCAGGGAAGGGAGGAGACCTGATCTTTCTCTGTGCAGATTTACTTTCACTTACAGCTCCTCTCCCCACCCGCACCCTGTGACTGGACTATGCTCCTTCCATCCATACACATCATTCAAGACATTTCCAATATGCTAAGACCAAATTTATTTTTCCAGAATGGAAATCAGGCCATTAGTTCTAATATAATTTGCAAATGAATAGTAAGGTGTTTCTAGACGTGCCTACTGTATATTTGATGTTAAAATGAAACACAGTTTTGATGAAAATGCTCAATGTTGACTTTTCAGAATTTACAAGCTAAACCTTTCTGTAAAGGCATTTCTCCAAAGTATCATGATATTAATTTAAACTTTCTTTTATTTAAGGGAGAACCAGGCTATGGGATCCCTGGCCAGGCAGGGCCAAAGGGAGATCCTGGTGATAGAGTAAGTAAACGGTGCACTTATTCTAGACTATTTTTAACTAAAGATTGTATTCCAAAATATAATAGGATGTGTAATCATTGGTATTAAAAAAAGACGTGAAGGCTTACAATCAACCTGCATACGGTAAGAGAACTACATGAATTATTTACTATAGATTTTATCATTAGTTAACTGTCTGTAAATCTGTAAGCCCGTAGGGTATCAAGGTGAAATGATTTAAAAGGAGAGCTGAAAAACATGCACTCTCTTTGCAATGTCTATCACGTCCACCTTAAAAGTCTTGCCGATCATCTGCTTTCCAGTACTGCTGAATAGCTCAGAGACTACCAGCACCCAGCAAATTATTACTAAGCTTTAGATGGCACAGCCTGCATTGGAAACCAATGCTTTTCCTAAACGGTGCTGTGGCACCCAAAGAAAGTTGTGCTGTCCAGACACTGACTGCGTTTGGAAATACATTAAAGAAGAATGGCCTTTCACATATGAATGAAGAGAGGCAACTAGCTCTAAGGAGTGAGGGCTCCACTGCTCACTTAAAAGAGCTGGTTACCAAAGGTTCTAATGAGGAACAAGCATAGATGTTTTAGGGCCCATTCACACCATGTTGGGATCAAATCTAGACCGTTACGTGTTTCTCCCACACAAAAAATGCATCCCATTGTATTTGTATGGGATTTATGGGGTCTGTTCACACCAGTGCAGTCTGTTCCAGTGTAGGGAAAAAAAATACTGCATGTCCCATTTTCTCTGCACTGGAACACACACAAGCGTGTTAAAAAATGCACTGGAATGCACTGGAACACAACAGAATGAATAAAAAAAGGGAGCTTTGGATAAATAACACATATCACCTTCGAATAGACATAGGAGTATAGCAAAAAAACGTTTCTAGATGTGCCAGCAAGTCCTCCTATAAAGTAAAAAATGTACCCTTTGATTCTCTTAGCTTCAAAGGCGGGTGCACCCAAAAATAATGTCTCCTGTGAGGATTGCAATAGCAATCACAAAGAATATGCCTGCATACAAACAAAACATGTCTGTTTACCAGCTTACTCACACAAGGGGAAGTGCTTTGAAATAAAGCAGGAAGTAACCTCAGCAATTAATCTGCATAATGACAACCCATAAAAAAATGCCCCGGAACGTATCAAAAGTGCATCACAAAAGCACCACGTGTGCAGAAACGGGTGCAGATCTGATCCAGACATGTTGTGAATGGGCCCTTTCCCTTTGTTAAAAACACTACCCATATACTACCATTTTAGGCAACTAGTGAAACGAAGTCTTTGCAACATTCTCGGCACTTTCATAAGGAACCTTCACACACAACCAAAGATGTTATATTATTGTTATCTTTTCTCTTATGACGTGGAACACGTTTTAGTGGATCAAATCAGTAATAACATGCCATGCACATTATGGGCAAGGCAAGTCACATTTACCATTTATTCATTTTTGGCTCTGGATGTGGAAAGCACAGCTTGGTATTTGGCTCCAGCATGTTCAATTTATGATTTCTTTTAAAGGGAAACATTGGATTATCTGGAAAACCAGGTCCAAAAGTAAGTTTTAAGTATATTTAAATATTTTCTAACTCTGTAACCATTTATTTAACCTGTTATTATTTGAAATTATTACCAAGTAGAAAGGGTGCAAAAGTGTATGCTTTGAATAAATCTCTAGAGATATCTGCGTCCCTATATGACAAAGAGTCATATAGTAATGTTCTTGGCCAATCTATTAAATGATTGAATATCATAAATATATTCCAGATTTAATGCAGTGGGGTTGATTTACTATAGAAGTGGTCATTGCAATGAATGTTGGTAAATAAAGTGAACTGTATTCACTTTCAAAACGCAATCATATACAAAGGAAATTAATTGCTTCCCAGCCGGCCGTTGTAATTAAACGGCCGGCCAGGAGCTTCCTGGATGTAATAGGCCATCTAAAGGCAGCCTGTTAGCCCCGCCCACTCGTGCGCACCACACGCAAGCAGGAAACTGTCAAAATTTAAAAACAGGCAGCGATGCCTCTTTACATACAAGCGATCCGCCTGCTATAGAGCCGCCGGATCGCATGTATGAGGTGTCGATCTGTGTGCCTCTGCCCCCACACTCCGCAGCGCTGATCTCAAGCTCCACTGTGCCCGGGGTGGGTCGGGACCAGCACGGCAGCTCTGTAAAGGAGATCAGAGGGAAATCAGTACACGATCTCCCTCCGAGACCCTCTCTGGTGTCAGAATGCGGAAGTGATGTATAATACATCACTTCTGCATTCTGCTGTCACTCATAAAAAATTATTTTAAAAAACACAAACATGTTTAAAAGTCCCCAGACCTACATACACGCACGCAAACATGTGCATATGTATGAAAACGACGATTGTGCCCATTACACCGCATATGTTGCATATCACCGCGAACGCGAGTGAGAGGGCCATTATTCACTGATCACAATAAATTGATGAGCGGTAAAAGCTTTTAAAGCGTTGACTGTGGCCAATTTTGGGTATGGTATTTTATTGCGATTTTGCAGGCGCACGCAATTTTAAAGCTTGACATGTAAAAAATATGGTTAAGAATAAATGTTTTTGGGGGAATTTACTGTACTTTTTTCATTATATAGTAAAAAATAAAAGCCCCCAGTGGTGATTAAATACCACCAAAAGAAAGCTCTATGTGTCCCCAAAAAATGGTGTAAAATTTATTTCAGTACGACGTTGCATGACGGAATAAATGTCAGTCAAAGTACCGCAGCGCTGAATACTGAAAAATGGCCGGGACAGGATGGGGGTGTAAACACCCCAGTCAGCACGTGGTTAAAGAAACAGGAATTATTTCAGCACTTTATTGGGAATTCAAAGTGAGCACAGGTACCTATTTACTAATGTTCACTTTGCAAAATGTACATACACTTTTCAAAGTGGACATTCCCATTAGACATTGCACATTGGACACAGTGGGCATTTCTTCTAAATGAATAGCTTCTACTCCTTTAGTAAATCAAACCCATTAACTGTGACTATACTTACATTATGATCCCATGTAACTGTTTAAAGATCTTGCTCAGCAGTGAAATTGTTTACTGTGACCCATTTTGTTATAGCTTAGAACTTTCAGATGATGCAAACTATAAACTGCAGACTAAAACTATGAAATATCATCAACTTTGTGTAGGGGTACGATGGTGGCAAAGGACAAAAGGGTGAGCCCGGAACAAGTTGGACCATGCCTGGAATAAGAGGTAAAGATGTAAGTAGAAATGGTAGAGTCCTAGCAGGACAGTCTAATCATGTGCACTATTGAAATATTTTATTGGGGAATCCAGGAACATAGCCATAGAGTGTAATTATTTACAACAACCGTCAAGCATATACATCTCCTGATGTAACATTAGCCATATTGAATTCTTCATTGCTCTATTCAGAAATTAATTTATTTAGTTGCTTTCTCCTTTTATTTAATATTTAGTTTTTTACATTTTTTTATTAACTTAAAATGTATTTCAATAATGATTACTTAAAAATGATATATGGTCATACATACTGGGGGGGGGGGGGGGGGTCCTAATAAA
>NW_017306295.1:2514506-2516016 GCF_000935625.1 Nanorana parkeri | reverse complement strand
TACTAAATCAGAAACATATCTGCATTTAATTTCTGGTCAGAGTCAAGGGACGTTGCATTTATGGGTATTTCTGATAAGAAGCAGGGTTACAATGTATTATTTTGTGAATGCGTACAAATGTATACACTAATCTTTCCAGTCCTTTTTCATTATTTGTAATAAATGTTATATCTTACAAAAAAAAATCATTATTTGGTTACCCTGGGCCTTTAACAGTGCTTTGCAGTTTTTGAAAGATTTACCATTCCCATTTTACACAAATTCTGTATTTGTTTCAATAAAGTCCTGCCAGTTAAAACCAGAACACAGAAACCCAAAGATTGATTTTCCAACAACAAAATAATGATTTAAATTAGTTAAATTAACTTGGTTCTTTGACTATTTGTAGAAACAAAAATGACTTCAAAGTATCAGCTAATTTTAGGCATCTCTTTTACTGTAATTTTGTGATGCATATTACAAATCATTTTCAATATGTATCTTTAGATTTCTCTGTTTTACACATATGAATACAACCCCCAAATATTATGCAATTCATGCAATACCAGTGAAATCTCAGATTGTTGCTAAACTGGTTCTGTCTAGCATGCTGGGAATTTTGAAATAACATTTATTTCAGAGAAGAAACCTTAAACACCTTTAATTTTTGTAAGTACCTACTTCCCACCTGCTGAGAATTGTGTTCTCTCAGTGCTGTAGAGCAATGGCAAATCTCCTGTTTGTACTTATCATATAAATCTGCACACACATACACACACTGCAATACCAGGATACCCTTATATTTTTTGTATTTCTTTTCCTAAGCAAAACATAATTTGGTTTATTTTGCCCAATAAAGAATGTATGCCATACATTCCTAATATTCAGCAACTACTGGGAGTACGTTTAATAAACATCATTACAATAAAGTCAATGGTAATATTAGATGTAGAGTAAAGTAAGGTTTTTCCTATTTTTAGGGTGAGCATGGCATTAGGGGAGATCCAGGAGAGAAGGTAATTATCTTTATATTATTACTTTATGTAATTTTTTATATGGTTAGCACTAGCCACTACCAGTTGATACTCTCAGATGCACAAATGCTGCTATTTGTCCTGCACTAAATACTGTAACAATTTATTATGTGTAACATTTGTAAGCAAAATACAGATCACTATTTAGCAACAAGGGTTTATCACACAATCACATTCACATGCAGTGTATATACTAAGACAAATTTAAATAAAATAGAGTCCCTTTTTAGGTAAAATAAATTTTCAGCAAATCAACTTTTAACATTTTATCTTTATAAATACATGGAAGTCAGTTTTGATGGCTTTTTTTATTTGCGGTGTCATAGTTGCACAAAGGCATTTTCATACAGATTGGTAGATTCTCACTTTGGTGTGTATCTGCATGAAAGATAGTGAAATCACTAAATTTTCTGTATAGGTTGTGAGAGCAAAAAAGCTCACATTGTATTATGTTAAAACGTTTATTACTAGTCCTTAGATTTGCATTAAAGTACTAG
>NW_017306295.1:2502306-2514492 GCF_000935625.1 Nanorana parkeri | reverse complement strand
GCATACCAATAAGGAGGAGCAACTGTGCAAAAACGTACAGCTCTTTATCACAAACTATAAAAAAAACGAAAGCCAGTTATTATTTTGTACATTTAAAGACCTGATTTATATGTACACTATTTGTTATAAAGCATATATTAGATTAAATCAAAATGTATAAATCCATATGGATATCTTTCATGGTGTAGGGTGAATCTGGAATGATGGGAGAGCCTGGAGAAAAAGGAGAAAGGGTAAATTTTTCTTTCATTTTGATGTCATAAAGTAATTATGGTTTGCAGGATTTTTAAAAAAAATGCTGTTTTACTAACATTTGAGGTTTTCCTTTTTTTGATAATACAGTAACAGCATAGGTGAATCATTTAACTTCCATTTTGAAGAGTTATTAAAAAAATTTTGATTTGAAATTTGACTTAATTGCCTGAGTTATCTTTAACACATGCAGGTTTAGCTAATAAATCAGTGCAAGGAACAATGGCAGTGTGCAGAGTGCAGAAACTCATGACAACAAATCATATTTCAAGTTAATGGAATCAGACTGGGGGGGGGGGATTAATTCTGGTAACTATAAATTACATCACTTTACATATTGCTTTTCATCTTAATGAATAAATCCAATAAAATATTTTTTTTCTGAGACAACTACTTAAGCGCTGAGCTCTGTAGCCTGTAGCAGTAATCTGAAAAATACATTTTGAATTGGTTGCTATGGGTTAGTACACTTTGCCGAGATTTGAATATGAATCAACCTGACAGTGACCAATAAACATATAAAACTCAAACATAGAAAATATTCTGTTGAACAGATAAATATAAAAGCATAGAAGCTTTACAAAAAAAGGTAGTCTGGCCTGCTTTGCCTTGCATCTTGCATTTTAACATGTTCTTCTAGGGTACAACAGGACTGCCTGGCCGTATTGGTGATCCGGGACAAAAAGGAGACATGGGAACTCCAGGTAGAGATGTAAGTAGATTATTTTCTTTTAATATTGTATGTGACTGGCATGTTAATTTTGCATCAAATAGCAAAGCAGTCTATGCTAACAAATGATCTTTTTTGGGATTATTAGAACTTTATTTTGGTGGTAGATTTGTATATATACTTTTAATTGGCAAGAAAGAGCAATTTTTTTTAAATAATGCATTTCCAAGTGATAGGTGTAAGCTTACATACTCATACAAAACATAGTCAAAGTGTTCTGAGTTCAAGGATTCCATATTAGTGGCTTGTGGGGAAGCTTTTTATTGTGAAGGAACATGTTAACAAGGCTTGTGGTTTACCAGTCTGTCTGTGTCACTTATGGCAATGATCATTGAGTAATAAACAAAAGACTGAGTTCACACAGGGGTGAAGTTTAAGCTTCCCTACAGGATAGCTGAGCTGAACTCTTTATAACAACATACAGATTATAATAGCCTTGGTGTGTCTCAGAGTAGAGCATTTGATACTTTAAATAGAAAGGCGCTACTTGAGGTGGTTTGGGCATCATAGAAAGAAGCTCCCACGCAGGCTCCCCAGGGAGGTTTATCAAGTAAATCCAACTGGGGCACTGCAGGCAGAATGAAAACTATGCAAGCCATATGACAACTTAGCGCTGACCCTAAAAATGCCCTGGGATTCCTTCAAATGAGCTGGAGCTTATGACCATGCAAAGGGAAATTGGAACCATCCTGCTTAGTCTGCTTTTCCGCTGAGCTATACATGACTATGCAGCACATAAGTGGACACAGTGACCATGAGGAAAAAGAAAATACAAAGATAAATTCACCATGTATAATGAATTTATAATAACATCTGAACTCCACTAATTATTGTGTAATTTCTGTTTTTCCAATAGGGCATTGATGGTAAAAAAGGAAATAAAGGAGAGACTGTAAGTTATGAACTTGTATATGACATTCCAAAAAGCATACGTTGTATAGCAAAATATATTAAGGTGCCAGCAGTCAGTGTCACTACATCCCAAAGAGAAACATGGAGGCTGTCACGGCTAATATATGCCTAGCTTTCATTCTGACCTCTTACTTTAATGCTTTGAGTCAACGATCCAATGCAATTATATGGAAGAGGATTCCTGACTTTTGGGATCTGCATACTTCTTCTGTGTTAGTGAATCGGGAAGTATACTGAGTCCAGAGGATCAACGTATCAGTCAGGCAACTAAAGCTTTCAGAAAGAAGTAAGCAATAGCAGGCCCCATAAATGGCAGGATATTCTTTCACTTTACATGTAAAACTGTTCAGTTATACATCTACAACCTAGTACATCAATGTATGATTCATCTCCCCTAGTGACAAGCAATGATTGTAGATGTATAATCTTTTTAAAGCTGAACTCCAGTCAAACAACTATATACACAGATGAAATGCATATATTGGAGTTGTTTACCTGCCAAATGATTTGTAATTTTCCCAATCCATTCATGAGATTTACACTGTCTGGCAGAGGAGGGGGACCTGATTTTTCTCGGCTGCAGTTAAGTAACACCTACAGGTTCTTCCAGCCTGTAAATGGGCGGTAAAAGGAGAAGTAACGTATGTTTTTTGTTAGCACATGAGGATTACAAAAGGCTGATACCAGGTCGATTTTAAATACGGAAAACAGCCTGCATCCAAAGGATAAGGTTACTTATATATAAATGAATACTGAGCTTCATTCATTTGTGTTTTTATACCTGCCTGGAGTTCAGCTTGAAGCTTTTTGTTTTGTATATAGGCTCAGATTTACTGTTATACACAATATGTGAGGGTTTATAGGTAGTAGAGGTGAAGAGGCACGTTTTCCCTATCATATAAAGTTATTCACAGAATATCACAATACTCTAAGTAAGGCCAGGAAAACAAGTATATGTATTTGTGTAAAATAAGTGATGCAGAAGAATACTAATAATTAGTACTGGCTTCAGTGCTGAAAATCCATGTAAATTCTCTGCTTGTCAGGGACCTCGGTCTTATAATACAACAGGTTCTCAGTTATTTTATAAGCAGCGGTGGTCCCACCTTGTTTCATCTGCATCTCCTGGTGGACTGGCACCTGACCATAAACGTCTGGTCTTTATTATTCGGTTTAGGTAAAACCAATAAATAAATGACGATAGATATGATATAATAGATAGCATTAGTGCCGTAGCTTATTGATTTCATTTATAGCATAGAGTTGCTCCTTAATTATTACTGCTTGCAGTTAGTTTAAATTATATTTAGTGCTATTATTTGGGTTGTTGTTGGATTAAACTGTATTTTAATACGTTAGCAGTAATTAAGCTTAATTATCATCTGCAGGGACAACCAGGACCCCCAGGAAGTTCAGTAAGCATTAAGCTTTTTCTTTTTTTTTCAAGCTTTTTTAACGTGGCATATATTCTTAGGCAATATTTTATTTTGCTTTGGTAGATTACGTCAATCGACAAGAACCTACTTGTCAAAGGAGAAAAGGCAAGTGTTTTGCTGTGTCCCTTTCTTGGCTGTATGTATTCTTTGACTTCATTTTCACAAGGATTTTTGTAATTTTCCAATTAGGGGGATACCGGAGAAGTAGGTGATCCAGGAGAGGGGGGTGTTAAAGGAGAGAAGGGAGACCTTGGCCCACCAGGACAGAGGGTAAGGATCTGATCTTACACATTCATCTATTGCATGCACCATCATGTCAATTGTGATATCTGTCCTGCATTACAAATGTTGTAACTGGAACAACTTGTAGAGGATAGTTGTCTTTTATGCCTATCTAGGGTACTCAATGTCTTTTAAAAAAAAATCTTTTCAGTTATTAGTTGAGCAGCACATATTTTAATCTAAAACATTTCTAGAATCTAAACTAAATGCATGTTATGAAGGCAATAGTTTAACTGTTGTTGTCTTTTTTTTAAGGGTCCAGAGGGTCGTCCAGGACCTCCAGGCAGTACTGCAGTAAGCTACTTCAGTTAAAGCATTACATAATGCGGGCTGACATGAAACAGATACAAACTATACATAAAAATACATTGGACACTAAGTTGCACCTGGTGCGTGTGTGTTTTAGGTTAGTAAATCACCCCCTAAAGCTAGATAAGAAATAAGGTGCCTTACATGTTGTAAAAATATTTTGGTTGTTTTTATCCAAAAATGTATGTTTGGGCAAAAAAACATATTTGGTACATCTCTGCAATTCATGCACATTTCCATATGTTTTTTCCATTTAAAAATGATGCAATTACAGAAGAATCTCCATTGATCCTACCAGAAATCCAGTGAGCTCTTAACTTTCTGTAGTGGGCTGAAAGCGCTGCCTCTACTGAATTAAATCTCAAGCAGTACTGTCAGTCATGCCTGAGATTACCTTTATTAGACTACAGAACACTTACCCCTCTTCTTAACTCCAAAACATAAGGTAGAGGTGTTCTGTAGTTCAGCAGAGGAAAATTTAGACAGGGCTGACAATGCAGCTTACTTTAGAAAGTGTTAAGCTCACTGGATTTTTGTCAGAGTCAACAGGTATCTTTCTGTTCTTGCAGAGACAAAACATGGTGGAATGTATTGTAGAGATGTATTTAATGTTTTTTTTAATTTTGCACAGACATGCACTTCAAGTGCACACATGACATATTATGATAAACAATAAATAAATTGTAAACCTTGTTCAAGTATTTCCATACACTGACACCTTCCTGACCAGCTCACACATAAATGCGGCGGCACAAAGGTAGGCTTTAATGCCCTGCCACCGCATATATGTGTCCACTGTTCTGTGCTGGAAGCATGCTCCCAGAACAGTGAGTGAGCTGTCAAAAACAGCTCCCCCCAATCACTGCTTATGATCACTGTGATTGGCTGTCACATGGAGCCCAAAACTTTTAAATGGTTGGTGGCAGGGGGTTAAAATCTGCTCCTGACCAACATAACTAAGACAATATCCACTGAAGTTAAAAAAAAACCTAATTCGGTGGTTACTGTGAAATGTTAGGGGGAATGGTGTGTGCAGCATCAGATAACACTTGACCCCTCTGGGTGAACACAGTCAGCAGTGGACCAGGCAGCAGAAAACTGATATGTATTAATTAGCTTTTGCTAATTTGTATTTTTTTTTCCTAATAGTTGGAAACCACTCCAGAAAAAGGAATGAAAGGGGAAAAGGTAAGGTACAAACAGGCAATGCACATTTACTTCATAATGGGTTATTAAAGGAGAACTGTGAGATGAGTGATTTCCACTCACCTCATAGTTCTAGCCGACCTGTGACAATGAGACTGTCACAGATCGGCTCAGTAGATCGGAAGGTAAGCGAACAGATACCGATCCTGTCACGGCTCTCTGCCGTGATCTCGATCCTGTCACGGCTCTCTGCCGTAACAGGGGAGGGGCTGGATTCCCCCCTCCGCGCTCCGATCCGCCAGCGCTGACTGGCGGAACGGACGGGGCAGGGGGCGGGTACAGCTGGCTCTGCCTCTAGATAGGCAGATCCAGCTGTCACTCACGCAGCTGGGCAGATCTCAACATCGATGTCGGGATCTGCTCCGGCGTCTCACTATACCGCGAGCTGTAGCTCGCGGTATAATGAGCTTAGGTTAACGGGAGGACGCTAGTTTGTGTCCTCCCGTTACCCTAAGGAGAACTATGGGGAAAATCCCTGACCCCATAGTTCTCCTTTAAAATAAAATATTACACATCTTTACAGTTCCAGCTATAAAAGTCTATAATTCTTTGCATGTTGTACAGCTCTAAAGTAGGGTATACACGAAAATACATGAAAAATTCAGCCGGAACGTTAGATAATGCCTTTACAGACTTGTCGAAACTAACAGGGTTATTCACAAAAGGATGAAGAGTTTGGAGAAGGCAGGAGAAGTGAACAATCTAGGCCAAAATAGATGATTTGGAAACATTCTGCAATTCTGCTAACTTTCCAGTTCAGCTATGTTGTCCTAGATGATTCACCTCTCCTGCCTCCTCCAAACTCTTCACCCTTTAGTCAATAACCCTGTAAATGTGTATACCTTTCTTAAGTTGTAACTGCATTTAATACCTGATTGCTGTTCACATAGGGAAGCACGGGGTCCCCTGGAAAAAATGGCATGGATGGCAAGGATGGAATTCCTGGAACAGCCGGACAAAAGGTTGTATGGATATCTAATGTATCGTAAGAACAATCTATAACTCTTTAAGTTGTACCTAACCAAAGATGAGACTGATAAAATAGGTATAAAATGTAATAATCTTTTTTACATTTGTTTTATTTTTTCAGGGAGAGCCGGGGCAGAAAGGTGTACCAGGAGACGTAGGTTTTCTTTGAAACTTTCGCAATATAAACTTGACCTTTTTTAGTTTACACCTTAAGAACATAACTAATAGTTATACCCTTTGCACATTTGTATAGAGGACCACCATAATAAGACTGGAGTAATGTTATGAAGTTATGTAAAAAAATATAAAAATGTACAGATACATACAGTTCATAGTACTTAGAGACCACACAGGTGTTAGTAGCATTTACATACATCTTATGTAAAACATTTCATTTTTATTTTTATAGAGTGGAACATCGATTGGCCCAGCGATAAAGGGTGAGCAGGGAGATATAGGGCCAATGGGACCCCCTGGACCTCCAGGCCCTCTGGGAGCACAGGTATCAAAGGGTTAGAATCTGTGTGTCTTGCATACTTTGCTATTAACCAAAATGTTTGAAACTTGAACTAATTATGTTTGCTGTAGCAATTGTCACTTAAGACAAAGAACTGCCCAGGAATTACAAATAAATAACTAATTAATAAACTTATTCAAACCTGCTTTCAGATTAAGAAATCTCACATTTTAACCACACTAGCATGTATTGTCTAGAAATTTCTTCTACAGTGATACTACAAGCCTTCATGCAAATAGTATTGGCTGCACCCAACTGATTGTAAAGCCAAAATTTGATTTTCATTTTGGATATAAAGATGAATGGTTAAAAGCCCTGTGAAATATTTTTTGTTGTCTGTTTCACATTAGGGAGATTGCCTTTGCTTTTCTGTCCTGTAGACACAACAGGTAAAAATCTCCAAAGTGAGGGAAATCCCCCCTATTCTTGTTCTACTTCTGATCTCCCTAATGGGAAGGCAGAGAAACCTGCCAAAGGTTCTAACCTCCCTACAGCTAAAACAAAGTTGTGGCTTTAGATACATCTTGAACTCTTTGAAGTTTAATGAGTGGTGTCAACCAGTCATTTTTTTTAATACACGAACTATAGATGGACTGCAATTCTGAACCTCAATAGCAGTACAAGCAAATCTTCTAAATGATGATAATCCATGTTGAAAAACAATTGAATGTCAATCCCCAACTGCACAGAGATTAGCTGCCAGAATTTAAAAATGTATCCTTTAAGTACTTGAATTTCCCTTAAGATACTGGTGTTTCATGGTGCTTTGCAGCCAAATCAAACTGAAAGTACTAGTCCAAGAATACTAGTCCAAGAATGTGGCGTTGGTGGTGATCCATCTTAGGTTGTTGGTATAGGGGGATATTGTTGAACAGTTGAGGGTCACCTTTTTTAAAATTTGAATCTTGGTAGTATAATGGCCCATTGCACCGCTGCCTCTTATCCTGGTAACCAGTCTTTTCTCCTATTAACCTAAGAATGGCCATACTGGTCTTTCATCTACTCTCTTGGTCTGGATGTCAGTAGGAGTGGAGCATTGCCTACTTTCCTGCAGTGATTGATTATGCTCTTTTTTTTCTGCTGCCCTTCTATAGTATAGCACGGTCAGTTCCACTGTCAAGAACTATAGTCCTCTAGCAGCTTGCATTCACAGCTATGATTCTTTCTTTAGAAACCTTGACAAGATTGTATATCCAGTACCATGTATTAACTACTCCAAATTAACTGTTTTCTTTTCTGCTTGTTTTAAAAGTATATCCCTGGAAAAAGCATTGAAATGAAGGTAAAAAAAACAGAGCTAAACACACTCACATTTGTGAAGAAGAAAGTACATTTGTCTAAATTAATGGCCCTAATTTACTTAAGGTTATCCATACATGCTGCTACACCAGTGCATGGCCAGATCATATTCTTACTGTATTAACTATGTTTCCATGATGCACCTGGAAATGTATGCACAAGCATCAGCATACATATGGTTAATTAACTAAAAAGTGTGGTTAGCTATGAAGTGCATGCTTCAATGTCTGAATGTATGCTGGATAAGAAGTCAACAATCTAAGTGCCAGCAAGTGGACTGAAAGTGGACACTGGGGCGGGTTAATTCATCAATTTTAACACACAAATAGTAACACACTGCGGATCCCCAGGGGCAAGGGGATACCATACCCCTCAATTATTTCTACAACAAATGTACAACAACCACTAGGGGGCTTTTAAGGTATCGCCACAGCCAATAAAATTTACATATAAAATGCCATCATTTGTTAAATATCACATTAAAAGTCTCATATAAAATCAATGCATGTGTCAGATCTCATTTCATTTTTACTTGATCCTTGTATTTCATTTTTGTTATTATCACATTCAGCTATTGATTTGCATGTTCCACTTGTAGTTCACTTGTAATTTGACGTGTTTCCCTTAACGGCTTCCTCAGGAACTACAGGTAAGATTCTAGTCTGATCCCCTGATGAAGCCTAAGTGCGAAACGCGTAGAGAACTAATCATGTTGGAAAGAAATATCTGAAATACAGCTTGAAGAACACGCCAATGAATTGATTACGTTGAACGAATCATGGCCGTTAGGCTTTAGAACTTTATCAATGAATGTATGTATGTTGGGCTAGTCAATGACGAGGGATGAATTATGTTAGTCTAAATTGGAATATTGCATCCATGTATGTATTTAATAATGTTATTTATGAGTTGTATCAGCTACTTTGACCAAGCAAATGTTTTTATTGAAATGAATTTATGTACAATACAATAAATTTGATATAATTTTACGCATGGTCTACTATGTCTCTCCATAAACCCTTTTCCTCCACGTTTTTTCTTATATGCTATGGTCACTATAGTCAATTGAACCTATATTTCATTGATTGTGCCAAAAAGCCCGAGATGCCAGCCATCTCTCCATTGAGTCTAGGTACCAGTGTGGAATCCTCCGGCATGTGTTATTGAATCTTACCTGAAATTCCTGAGGAAGCCTTTGAGCAAAACAAGTTGAACTACAAGTGACCTGTAAGTGAACTACAAGTGGCACATGCAAATCAATAGCTGAATGTGATAATAACGAAAAAGACATACAAGGATCATGTAAAAATAAAATGAGATCTTACACATGCATTGTTTTTATAAGAGATATTTAATAAATTATGTAATTTTACATGTAAATTTTCGTGGCTGTGACGATACCTTAAAAGCACCCTAGTGGTTGTTGTACACACAAATAGTCGCTACCATCACGTGTTTTTTTTTCAAACAAACTTTATTGGGTTTTTGGATATTCCCAGGATGGGAATATCTTTTTCATTGTATAGGTTACATATATGAGAGTTCGTAGCTACTTTAAAATAACAACAAAACCTACAATTCCCATGCTGGTTGCCACATCTACAATAATTAAACGGCTATATTACGCATTTTCATTAGCATGGCGTAGGCAAATCATCAAACACACTATATTATGTTAGAGCACCTCGAGGACCCCCAGGCTATTTGTCAGTTGGGCCTTCATATACCAAGCGGTGTATGTAAAAGGTTGCATAATTTGGGTCAGCTCCAATCTATTAAAGGTTACACCCAGATAGCAATACAATACAATAAATTTGATATAATTTTACGCATGGTCTACTATGACTTGCCAAGCTTCACAATTTTGTTGCACAATTACAGCAAGTCTGCATTGCAAGTCTCCAGACCAGCGAGCTTACAGAGCTCTTGCTAAGACCTGCAGGACTCTTGCTGTAGACTTGCCAAGCATATTTGCTACAAATTCAAAAAGTGTAAACTAGAACTTGTGCTGTGAGTGTTCTGCAAGTCTACAACTTGCCAGGAATATGTGCAGCAAGTTAACAAAATTACAATTTCACCCCGCCACAAGTTTGTAGCAAGTTATCCTTGCTATCTGGGCAGCCAGTAAATATTTCCAATGCTTAAAGAACTTTGTGGTTAGTGCATCTACGTGACCATCACGTGTTTTAATGGTAACATGCACCATTTATTGCATCTGCTTTTGCAATTCTGACCTTTACACGAAAGGTCTGCATCACTTGCTGCTACACCCAGACAGAAATGTAGCAGGGTTTACAATATGATAGTTCTGTCCAAACACGAGGTTCTTAGCAATATTAGTCCAGAAGAATTTTTTTTAACTTAACACACACTAACCACTATCTTTACAAATATTTTCTATTTGCTTTCTTTTTTAGGATTTAGAGATATTATTTGAATCATATGGTATAAAGGTAAGTTTGATTTTCTTATACTGGTGGTTGATATGACATCGGCTCTGTATGGCTGCCTTCGATCAGCTGAACCGAAGCTCCGGCAGCTCACTTGCTGCTGTTTGCCCCTTTTTTCACAGGGGCAGAACAGCAGTGAGTGAATAGACGAATACCGCCAAGCGGCATTTGGCTCGGCTATTCTGCTCGGTACCTCCGTGGTACGAAGCAGAATAGAGAATAAGTGAAAAGAGTGCAAAAAAAAGAGGTTGAAAAATTATTTTTAACTGCCTCCCGGCCGGCCAATGTACACAATTGGCTTCTTGGATCTGAGCGGGCTATAGAGGGAGATAGGTACACAATCTCCCTCCAGTCCCCTCTCCGGTGTCAGAATGCGGAAGTGATGTGCATTACATCATTTCCGCATTCTTGTGTCACTCTCCAGCTTCAGAAGCTGGAGAGAAGCTGATGAAGCAGATCTCTGCTTCATCAGCTTCTTTGGGGTCCCTAGGTGACATTAGGGGTCTTGGAGACCCCTGATGTCTCCATAAAAAGGACCTTTCACATCTCTTTGCTATCACATAGGGGGTTTTCTTAGCCTCCTATGTGATAACAATAAAGTTAAGTGAAAAAAAATGTAAGTTGCAAATAAAAAATTTAAAGTCACTAAAACAAAAAAAACAATACACGCGTGCAAACATGCGTCGGGCGCATACGTGTGAAAACGACGATTACTCTGCACATACATGTTACATATGTATGTGCATGTTACATATTGCCGTGGATGTTGCAGTGAGAGCAACAATTCTAGGGCCATCAATCACTGATAAAACTAAACTGATGAGCAATAAAAGCTTTTAAAGCGTTGCCTATGGCCAATTTTGGGCATGGTAGTTTTTTTGCGATTTCACAGGTGTGCACAATTTTAAAGCTTGACATGTTTGGTGTCTATTTACCCGACGTGACCCCATATTTTATATTTTACCAAACAAAAAGGGTATTGTATTAAAATTGTATTATAACATAATGTAAAAAAACTTTTTTTTTCTTCAAACTTTTCAGCAATGTTTCCTTAATATAGTAAAAAATAAAATACCACCAAAAGAAAGCCAATGAATAACAACTGGGCAGAGCCGGCTCCACCCAGTTGTTATTGTTTAATGACAGGTCAGTGTCCCCAGGTCATTTGGGGACGCTGATCTGCCATTACAACTGGGCGGAGCGAGCTGAGCTGTCACTTGCGGGGTGAATGGCTGGCATTCGGCCGGCTGTTCGCCCCGCTTCGGCTGTCACTTCAGCTAAGTGGAGCCAAACCATATGCTTTCGGTTCGCTCCCGCGGCTGAAGAGAGCCGAAGGATCAGCCAAAGCTACGGCTGTATCCTTCTACTCAATAATGAATAACTCCCTAAATGTTGCAATTATCATTTTCTTCTTTTCAATATACATTATAGACTCCAAATGTGCATGGCAAGTTTGATCTGTACATTCCTTAGTATAGCACTAACCCAGCTTCATCAGACCTGTGCTCTGGGCTTGCTAAGCACTTAGGACAACTCACTACATGTACAAGTACCGTCCTGAGACACAGCAGGACAACATATGATTTGTCAAGTGGCTGGTATGTTTCCTTTTGAGGAAAACACTTGCTATAGGTCCTTATTATTACAGTAGGTGTGTTATACATGCCAGCCCTTATGATTTTCTTTCTTATTAAATAATGTTACTAGGTTTGCTTACCTCACAACTTTCTGAGATGAGAAAAAAGACCACCTTCCAGTTCCAGTATAATGTATTTAGGCAATAGACACCCCCCCCCCCCCCCCCCCCCCCCCACGCCCCCACAC
>NW_017306295.1:2477976-2502108 GCF_000935625.1 Nanorana parkeri | reverse complement strand
CCCCCAGTTATGAGGACCATTAGGAATTTATATGCCAAAATGATTGGTTAAACCCAGATTCTTCTTTTTTTCAACATTACTTTTCCTTTATACTGTCTTTTCAAAATAGCAAACAAGATAATAAAGAGATAAGATAAAGGCTTTAGTGTGGAATAACACTTTTGTAGTCAAATAGTCCTTTTCATAAATATCTGTACATCAGACTCAAAAGAGGGACAAATGACGAAAGTGGTACAGAAAGATTTGGTTCCAAATAAGGGACAGTAACCCCAAATGCAGAACAATTGAGAGGTGTGGGTTAATAAATCATATGAGCCCAGAACAAAAGAGGTGTTTTTTATTGGTTACAGCTGAGCCTTCTGAAGGAACTAACAGACCATCTCATTCAGCATGGAGTAGCAGATTTGTTTCAGCATCTCTCTAGCAACAAGAAGGATCGAAACACAAAGAAGAAGCAGGTCTTAGTCTTTTGTTATTAGTTCTAAGAATACGAAATAATACCAAAATGTGAACATTTTATTATGCTCTATAGCTTTGTACAGGACTAGCAATATCATTGCAATATCCTTGTCTCCGTGTAGGATTCGTTTATTATTTTAAGATTACCAGAAGTTTTCTCTGTTCATTTTCCACACAACATCACCTTGATAGAAAGCCCTGCTTACCTGACACTAACTAGAAATTTTAAAATTCAATGCCCTACTATACTTTTTTCAGTGTTTTTCCTGTTCCAAAGAAAAGGTTGTGGCTTGTATTTCTCTATTGTCCCACTGGAATACTTGTGTAGTAGTTAACTGATTTCCTGTTTGGTAAAATAAGATGGAAAACCTGAAACAGTGGGTGTTTGTATCCCCAGAAGTAAAACCTTTGGGAATCCTTCTGTGCTTCAAAAATAAGATAGTGACGAACCCTTTAGATATGAGTGACTAGCTCACCTGTTACATGAATACAGTATTTGCAAGATACTCTATGAGGCTGCGTTTGAACGTTGTGCAACAAGAATGAAATTCCTTTTTTTGAGTTTAGTGTAAGTTTAACCCAAATACTGCCTTACTGTTGCAGTCTGTTGGATTGCCTTACAATAACAAATAAGACAATAGAAATCTACAGAACTGCCTTTAAACATCAAGATACCAAAGCAATTGTAACTGTAATTGAGAATTAGTCTTGTTTGTGATTGCATTGAATTTGTTTTCCGCCCTTCAGTGAAATTGCATTTTCACGTATCATTACAGAGCCCCAAAAAACATGAAATTTCAAATGAAACTGATGAGGAGCATTTAAATTCTGGTTCAGTCCTGGAAAGTATTTCCACTCTAGAGGGGAGTCAGACACAGTCTTTATCTCAGGTATTACATAAGAAGGTAGTGACTAAATAGCTCTGGTTCAATTTTATATACAAATCTGCTGTGGGCACATACAACCAGGGCCATCATAAAAAGACTTAGTAGATTTGCATTCTGGCATGTATCTTTTTTCTATAGTTGCTGTATTGGTATTTACAGGGATGTATATTGTATAATTGTGCAGGAGGCAATGGCTTTTTAAAAATGAGACTTATGCTAGGTAATACATTATTATATTCATTATTATATTAGCAAACTTTCATAGAAATTGAAACTTAGTTTTAAATAATTGATCCACATGGGCAAAATTAGACGGTGTTTTTTTTCTTGGGGATGGGGGTGAATTTAGGGCTGTTTATTTTATTTGGTGTTCTTTGTAAAATAATAATGAAAATGAAGCTGATACTAGGGTCGATCACTAGCACAAGAACAGGTGCAGGGTAAGCTAAAAGCAGCTTCTATAGACCCTTAGGAGGCATTTAAAGTCAATTGCACCATTAAAAAAAAAAATCCACCATTAACAATGCCACCAATACATATAGCCAAAACAGCAAAAGTTTACAGAAATCTCCAATTTTCAACCAAATTTTAGGAACATGAAACCTCTCAAGATTGCTTTTCCATAATGGCCCAGTCACACCATAAGGGAATACACGTCAAGTGTGTTGTTGCTCTGGGTGATCATCCAATGCGAATGGCACCCCAAGGCACCTTCAAACACCACAATGCAACACATTGCATGGCATACTCTGATTCAATAAAATGCAAACAGCACTTATTTTTTTCATGCATTGAGGTACATTGAAGCCATTTAATTTTGAAAGGGTTGCTTAACACAATGCACATCAATGCAAAAAAATACAAGCACTGCATCGTGGTGCGAATGGGCATTAAATGTAGACTACTTCTATAATGTAATAATAAAACTGGTCATTATACTGCTACTACTTCTACTGCTATTACTACTAATAGCTCCAGAAAATGGGGTACTGATGCAGTTACAAACATAAGTACTGAATATATGACATGCAACGTGGTCTCACAGTACAGTTATCTATATTTTGTTTGTTCCCTCTTTATGGCACTGCAAAACTTTGTTTTATTAAGGACTTAAATGAAAATAAGAAAGAGCAGAGAAAGAAGAAGAAACCTCAGATGGAAAGTGTGCCCATTGGTGTTTTAACAAATGTGGTCACTGAAGAGCAGGAGGAAAACACAGAGGAACTTGGACTTCAGCTAACTCTACAAGGGAGTGAAACATCTGCACGGCCTGCTCACACAACCAGCATGGAAGACGCTTATAAGTTATCTACAGTTACCCTTTCCACTACACACACAGAGTCTGAAAGGTCCACCAGAAAACAGGAAAAGGTGAGGTCCTCTCTAGAGATCCAGGCAACTAAACCACATCTTGCATTTAGATTATCACCACTACACAAGCACATACAAGGCAACAGCTTATGGAATTCTCCCCCATGCCACAGCAGGCTCTCACCATCCCTACAGGGCTTTAAAAAAATCTCTCAAAACGCACTTCTTTAGAAAAGTGTATCCGCTCCCCTTGATTTCTCATCCTATACAACCTTCCCTTCTGCTTCCATTTCACAGTACTCCCAAATCCCCTCTTATTTTATTTGGTATACATCTGTAGCCTCCCCTTCCCCACCTCTGTATCTTTGGTCCCCTTCCTCTTAGACTATAAGCTTGCTTGGGGAGGGTCCTCCTCACCTACTGTTACTGTATGTCAATAATGCTTGTCAGTGTTTCTTATGTGTCTTGTCTAAACGATTGTACAGCACTGCACAATATGTTGGCACTATATAAATAATTGTAATTGTAATAGCTGTACAAGTACATAAAATGTGGTAACTCCTTTAGATTCTGATAGCAGTGCATCAATAAAAGTTGTTTACATATTTGATTCAGATAGTTGCCATTATGCATGTAGTGTTGTCAATTCACATAGTTGGAAACAAGTTTGTTGAGTTCAACTAACCTAGTCTTGTGTTATGTGTTCACCTGGGTAATATATTCCTAAGATTGCTTGTGAATTTGTAGGAGTCTAAAAAAGAGAACAAGAAAAAAGCCAGTTTGGAAAAAATGACAACTGATGTAAAGATGGGAGGCTCTACAGCCTATGAAACTGTAGGAGGTGAAGCTGATGTTACTGATAACACTGGCAGAGTTATCAGAATAGACGCACCACCTGCAACTGAGCCATCTACTACTTATATTGTAAAAGAAGCAGAAACAGAACTTGAACCTTCTTTTGACACAAGTGCAGTTCTAGAAGCACAGCAAGTATTTCTTGGAAAGGTATGATTCTCCATACCTACTGTATACATACCATATAATTACCAGAATAAAAGGCTAGAATAATAAAATAAATTATTTAAGGGTACCAATACATAAACAGAGCGGTTATCTGCACTTTCACCATTTACCCAAAACGGTCAGACATAGGTCAGTCAATAAACAATTTCTCGTTTATGTTAGTGCCAGAGAACCAATACTATTGATATTAGATCATGAAGGCACTGCTTTGTGTGCTGATTTCCAGTATATCTAGTACATTCCAAAGTGCTTGATTTCTTTCCAATTTCCTTGAAAGTGGGGATAGAAGGTCACTTCAAAAATTGTGGAACTGCTAATTTAGCAGCAAACATGTCACACTAGATTTACACAACTTTCACCCAAGAATTACACATTTTTAAATTTAATACCATAAGAAAAAGTGTACATTTTGGGGGAAAGCTGGATGAATACATTTATTAGTAGACCCCTACATACTGTACATGATATGCATATTTGTTCTAGTAATTTTAATCTATTATATTATATCATTTTATTCAAAGGTTGTTTTTTTAGGAAAAGATGGAGAAGAAGAAAGAAAAGAAAAAGAATAATCAAGCTGCAAATACTTCCCCAGAACAGCATGGTAGTGCAAGTTACACATCACAGATGCAATCAGAGAAAGATTCTGGCACTGAGTCCATTCTAACAAGCACAAAACAGACTGTAAAAGAACAAGACAGTATAAGACCTACAGCGCTCACATTGGGCATATCAGAATCCAGCCTAACTACAAGTGAAGATCTGGTATGTTTTTTCAACTCATATGTTAATGTTACCACCAGTCATAATAGAAATATGGGAGCTGCCATTGCAGATGATGTGTTATAAACTTTCTGTTCTCTGGACTCATTTACATTATCTGGCTTCACTAATCCCCCCTACCCCAGCATGCTTGTTGTAGGTCAGACACTAGCTCATAGGAAGTGCATGACAACCAGGCAGGGCCGTCTTTAATACTGATTGGACCCTGGGCAAACATTTTCTTGGGCCCCCCACTCCTACCCACCCGACCCCCTAACCAAACACCCGCCCCCGACATGCAATTTCGCTCATGCATAAGGCTATACGACAGGGACAGAGCAACACTATGCAATACCGATCGCACAATAAACAGAAGAGTGGCGCGGGTGTATCTTTTGTGGGCTCAATTACCCGCACCCGACATGCAATTTCGCTCATGCATATGGCTATACGACCGGGACGGAGCAACACTATGCAATACCGATCGCACAATAAACAGAAGAGTGGCGCGGGTGTATCTTTTGTGGGCTCAAGGAGAGGGCTGGTGCAAGCATTATTGTGTACATAAGTGAAGGTGCATTTTTCAGCCCCCCCTCCCCGGCGCCCTCAGACAACTGTCTATGCAGCCTTACGCTAGCACTGACGTGTAGCATGTAGTGTTCCCCATCATATGTACATGGAAAGCATGTAGTGACCCGCATCACATGCAGACAAGCAGCATAGTGACCCCTCTCTGTTGACGTTTAGTGTTCCCTAAAACACACATGCAGCAGCCAGTACAGAGAAGGTGGTGAGGACAAAGATTACAAATATAAGCCAGTTATACCAGCTAAGTGCAGCGTTGCTAAAATCTAAATTTATCAACATATGTAGAGTCTCATTTAGGCTGTTGACTTCAAATAATTCAGCAGAAACAACATACTCTGATTTAGCATAACTGAATCTAGTAAGTATGAAATGCACAAGTCTACTTGCTTGGGACCACATTCGGGTGCATTTAAAAGGAGAACTATGAGGTGAGTGATTTCCACTCATCCTCATAGTTAGAGCCAACCTGTGACAAAGAAGCAGTCACACGTCGGCTCTATCGATCGGGAAGTGAGCAGATACATGCACTGATCTGCTCCCTTCACGATTGTCTCCCTGCCTGTCAGTCACCGCCCCCCGCCGGGGTTGCCTCCTCCCATCTCCTATTCTCCAGCGCTGAGTGGAGGAATGACCCAGGGAGGGGGCAGGCACAGCTTGCTCTGCCTCTAGATGAGCAGAGCCAGCTGTCACTCACATAGCTGGGTCGATATCAACAGTATTGTCGGGATCCGTCTCGGCTGGGGCGCTCTCAATAGCCCGCAATATACCGAGCTTTGGCTCACGGGGAGGTTAGTATATGTCCTCCCATGACCCTAAAGAGAACTATGGGGAAAAACACTTACTCCATAGTTTTCTGTAACTGTCATCCACACGTCTTTAATTTTAGCAGCCTGGTTTGCATTAGGTCATATTGATGATATTCAGTATTCACCAAACATTTTTTGTTGAATCTTTATTCCAATATGGCTTATATATGTGTTATTACAAGGTGTAAAAAGAAATACATATTGGAATCTCATATTTATTGTAAACAAACCATTGTCCTTCTACTTACAATTTAAGAATATTTATACCAATGTTTGCATGACTTTATGATGTACAAAACCAGACAAATTTGTTATCATACATGTCTGAAAGGCAGAGGCTCTCTTGTGTAGCTTAAAAGTATGTAAGGCATAATCATAATATGAAAAAACCTTGGTTATCAAATGATCCAATCAAAATTAGCAAAGACTCTTTATTATAGGGATAGCTGCACAAAAGAAGCAGTTGTGCTAAGTTCATACAATTCATAAGGGTTCTATAATTTTGGCAATTATTTATTTATTTTCCACAGGAGACGACCCCTGAGGAACAATCAGATTCTGCAGGAACTGAGGTATCAAATAGTTATATTAAATGGCTATAACATGTACAGTTTTAATCTTTGAAAAGATCAACGTGCCAGGAATTCTTAATTCCTACTTTTGCCATACTGAGTGCCCACCTTCTTCTTGTGCACATCTTACACTAGTGACAGATCTAGATTATTGCTAGCACAGTGGAGTACTTAGCAATGGCTACACAACCCTAAATCTTGATGTTGCATCCATATATGATTGGATTTAAAAATAGGCAATTTAAGATAAAGATAGCTGTACATCAGATTATAATGTAGACAATCTTTAGAAGCCTCCTCTGACGACAAGACAGTTGCTCAGAATTCTACAGCTTTGTGTTTCCAATGTATTCAGAAGGTCATATTAAAAAGGACAGACAAGCCTAGGCACATTAACAAGACCTAGATTTCCCTGCATTTAATGGCTGTTCTTCAGCACAAACCCTGCAGATTTATGTTTTATGAGTGAGACTAACCAGATGCAAACAAAGATGTAAATGCTGAATTTCTGATTTGCAGTACAGCAGATGTAAATGAAATTGGGAATTCAGGCCTTGCAAGGGAATCATTGATAAAACCACATCTAGCTCTGACATTCCACATATTTATATTTATTTGAGGCCTGGGTTTCTTGTAGAAGAATGGGAAAAATATGCAGTGAGTGGGACTTGATCAAGCAAACTGGCAACCAGCAAACACACTTTATAACTATGGTAAATTACCTGATGGGCATTCAGGAGTATAGACGCAGTAATGATAGGCAAAATAATCGATTACCACCATTAAACCTATATCCGAAAACTAGTTGTTTTCATTTTAATTGCCCTATACATTGCCTTGCATAAAAAAAAAATATGTTCATATTGGTCATCTTTCTACTTCCTTGTATTACTTTTCAATTGTAATTACAAACTTCGTCTTAGGGGGAAGCTATACATTGTTTTGATGCCACATTCATTGTCACAAGGAATATCTGATTTATTTGTATAATGATATAATCTATATTATTTTGCGTTAGCTGTTTAATGTGGTGTAATACTGAAACCTGTATAAAGATGAGATGAAAGCACAATCTTGGTTTTGTCAACTTCAGTACCTCCTACTTACATTGTACTTATTTTTACATTGTTCATCGTATCATTGGCTTCCTTTTTTATGTAGTTTGTTCCTGGTTATGCTGGGCCCTATGAAAATTGTATTGTCCAATATGGCTATTAATGTGCTTACTTACAATGTTTGGTTGAAAAATTAACCTATTATTGCGTTAACAGCATGTAATAAAAAAGAAAATGCTAATTTTACTTTACAGTAGGGAATACATTCATAGTATAGTGTTTTTACTAATATTTGCTATTATTAATGAACTATTGTAAAGTGGGGTTAGGCTGGGAAATGTCCATGCTGTACTCAATGAGTGGTAAGATAGGTTCATACAGTCTAGCATGTTCTGTGCATAACTGCATGTGGTGCTTCCTCCATTGTCACTATAAAAAAATAACATCAATAACCGCTCATAAAATGCGTACTCTTTGTCAGAAATGTTTTATAGATAAACAGATAGATTCTAGATTTCTTCCTTTAAAGGAGAACTATGAGGTGAGTGCTTTTTACTCACCTAATAGTTCTAGCCGACCTGTGACAATGAGACTGTCACAGGTTGGCTCAGTAGATCGGGAGGTGAGCAAACAGATACCGATCCTGTCACGGCTCTCTGCCGTGATCTCGATCCGGTCACGGCTCTCTGCCGTGACAGGGGGCCCTCTCCCCGCTCCGATCTGCCAGCGCTGACTGGCGGAACGGACGGGGGAGGGGGCGGGTACAGCTGGCTCTGCCTCTAGATAGGCAGAGCCAGCTGTCACTCACGCAGCTGGGCGGATCCCGTCATCTAAGTCGTGATCCGCTCCGGCTGCGGCGTCTCAGTATACCGCGAGCTGTATCTCGCGGTATACTGAGCTTAGGGTAAAGGGAGGACGCTAGTTTGTGTCCTCCCGTTACCCTAAGGAGAACTATGGGGAAAAACACTGACCCCATAGTTCTCCCCTTAAGATACACAAAAGTTGCAAAAAATAGGCTTGCAAATGTGTGTTACAGAAACCTGGTATTACATTTGCTATACTGGCAAATATTACCTAGGATAAAAGATAGGATTACTACCATATGTAAAATAATCAGGATATTTGTTTATCCTGACTAACGTGAACAAATCTGCCTGGGTTCAGTTTACGAACAGTAAATCAAACCTTGTTCAAAGTTCACAGACTTTGCAGTGAACCCCATTTAAAGTTAAATCTTGTTCTTGAATTATGACCATTTTCAGGGCTAATAAGCAAACTATTGTCAAATATACCAATGCTAAAATACAAATAAATACATAGAAAAAATAAATAATAAAAACAGTATCTCTCCTTACACAGAATGGTCAGCTCTCCCTAACAGCTTTTTTTTTTATATAACTGCTGTAAGCAGTTATCCATTCCTTCAGATTATTGGCTCTTATGACTTAGCTGACCATGGATGCATTGCATTATAATCTGTCCCATATTTCTGGCTGAATCTGCAAACGTTTTCGTCAAATTCCTGGGACTTCACTACAAACCTGAGCCTCATCCCTAATCTTGACTATGCCAACAGTTCTTTCATTCATTATACCTTATAAAGAATAGCGAGCATGCAATGTGCTCCTGTGAAACTGAAGTTGCTTAGCAGGCAAGACCTGTGATATCATGCCTAGAGGTATTAGTAGCATAACTTTGCTCAGTTAATATGACTGGATGATTTATGGAAAACCACCTGGGCATTTTGACATCTGTGCCCGAATATCAAAGAAAGCTTTTAAACACTGACATTTTTGATAGCCAAGAGCTAGATGACTAAGAGTTCTCTTATACTGGCATATACCCTATTCACTTCTATTTAGCATGATCACTTATTCCCCCATTCTATTGTGCTTCACCTCCATTCAGGACCATCAAGGTTTAGTTTACTGTAAGGGGAACTAACAGGCTGCTGATGTGTTGTTAGAGCAAACTGATGTATTATAATGGCACATTTGGCTGTTTTAGACCAAATAATTCATAAATATTTTGTAGCCAAGATTAAATCTCTATATAAACATAAACTCATCTGACGAATGATAGGTATGATGGTTGTACATTGTACGTTCTCTGCATGATCTGGATGGAGTGCGGACCATCTAGTTCTTTCAGATAAAGCTATATAGATTTATATTATGGTCAAATGTGAGAGAAATCCAGATTCAGATGTCTGATACTTGGAGTGGAGAAGGAGTAAAGCCTTTGAAAGGTTTTTATTTCTGTCCCCACTGGAGATTTCCCCTTACATCCAGTTCTGATTATGTCCTGCATGTCAGGGTGTGGCACTGTGCTACAGGGGGTGAGAATATTCTACCTCATGGGGACACATTCACAATAAATTGCTGGCAGTTTTAACCCTTCCCCAACCGATCCGAAACAGAAGGTTTCGGCTAGAGTCAGGGACTTTTGTGTCAGGAATTAAAGGAGAACTATGAGGTGAGTGCTTTTCACTCACCTCATAGTTCTAGCCGACCTGTGACAATGAGACTGTCACAGGTCGGCTCAGTAGATCGGGAGGTGAGCGAACATATACCGGCGTTCACTCACCTCTCGATCCTGTCACGGCTCTCTGCCCTGGATTCCCCCCTCCCCGCCAGTGCTGACTGGCGGAACGGATGGGGGCGGGTACAGCTAGCTCTGCCTCTAGATAGGCAGAGTCAGCTGTCACTCACGCAGCTGGGCGGATCTCGACATCGATGTCAGGATCCACTCCGGCTGCGGCGTTTCAGTATACTGCGAGCTACAGCTCGCAGTATACTGAGCTTAGGGTAACGGGAGGATGCTAGTTTGTGTCCTCCCGTTACCCTAAGGAGAACTATGGGGAAAAGCCCTGACCCCATAGTTCTCCTTTAATGTAACTGGGACTTTCCTGTTTGATTGTGTTTAAAAGTAGTGGTTAGGAATACATGCTATTCTTTTCATGATTCCACTGCCATCAGTGTGTATTGTGATTCTACCAAAGAATAACAATGTAGTTTGTTACATTGTGTGATGTCATCTGATGTCACTCACTAACATACACTGGCTTATTCGTAAGGCAAAGAGTAATGGGCACATATAATAACCTATTGGAACTAGTTTGTGATCACCTTTCATAAAGCTCACAGACCTAAACTAATGAAATGTGAAATCTGATTCATTGCTATGAGTTGGAACACATCATGTTGCTCTTTGCATTGTCTTATTGAACAAGCTAGAGACTATTTCTTTATGCTATGATTTATGTGTTATACATCTATAGGTCTTGCTTTCATCCTTATATTTGATGACCCCTGTCACCTTTTATCTTGTATGGTTTGTCTTGGCACTTAGCCACTGGTCATATTGTTTGTGCAGATGCTGAGGATAGGTATCATGTCTGATCCTTTGTAGATCTCTGCACTTTTGAGTCACTCTCAAAGAAAATACATGTAAAAACCTGATCTGCGCATGCATCCAATACTTTTTATTGTTGCAGAATACTATATGCTGTAGAGTTTTGACTAGCTTGTCCATTATTATTATACAGGATTTATATAGCGCCAACAGTTTGTGCAGTGCTTTACAAAATGGGGGAGACAGTACAGTTACAATACAATTTAGGTACAATAGGGTTAAGAGGGCCCTGCTCATAATAGTTTACAATCTAGTTTTCTATCATCTAGCCTTCTATTTTGGAGATACAGAGAATAGGGGATAGAATGGAAATGCTGAAAAATGAATGGGAATCAGGAGGCTTAGCATGTGCTATGAATACATACTAATCTAAGCATCAACTCAGTGTCACTCTCTTATCAAAGATGTACCCCCTATTGCATAGGAACTCCAACCAGTGGCGTAACAATCACCATAGCGACCCAGGCGGCCGCTATGGGGCCCGGGGCACATGGGAGCCCGGGCCAGGACATTCCTGATGCCCTGCGGGCCGTCTGGGTCGCTTTGGCATCTTACCTCATGCTGCTGGCTGTCACTGGCGGCTGTGAAGAGAAATGTGCCGCTGTTCAGATCACTGAGTGATCTGTGCAGCGGCGCGTTCCTCTCCACAGCCGCTGCTGAGTCAGTGAGAGCCAGCAGCGGCGGTGGAACAGGCTGGACCCAGCAGTGGAGGCGGTGCCAGGGGTTGGCATCAGAGGAGGCGGGGCCCGGCGATGGGGGATGGGGCGGTCCCAGCAACGGGCGGATGAGGCGGGGCTCATCACCAACGGTGGAGGAAGAGAAGGCAGACAGATAAAGAGTGTGACCAGCCCACCTGAGGGTGACCCTGCAGAGCCCACCTCAGAGAGTCTATGGTGGGCTCTGTAGGGTCACCCTCAGGTGGGCTGTGTGGGATCTCAATTGGGCTCTGCAAGGGGTGTAACTAGAGATCAAAGGGGCCCCATACAAAATGTGATTTCTAGTTACGCCCCTGACTCCAACCCAACGTTTTGTTTTTGTATTGGATAAACTGAGGAAAGATTAAAACGTCTGTCACATTTTATTGCTGTCTGTGATCCCAAGGCATGACTTTCCTTCATGTTACACGATCTAATACCAGAACAAGAAAAGTGAGATACTGCTGTCATGGGAAGGCACCAACAGCAATTACAACTGGCACAGGTTCTAACCTTTATCCACTGTACTAAAAAAGTATTATTTTTCACTCTTTCTCCCCATTAGAGAGATTTTAACATTATTGGCCCCAAAGTTTTGCTCTGGGACCCCATGATTTGTAAATACGCCCCTGGATGTAGGATATGTTGAGAGGAGTCAGAAGACTCTTTATAGTTAAGGAAACTCTCTCTCTTTTCTCATGTGGTGGTCTGCACAGCTAAAAAAATTCAGAGCACATCTAGATTATGGATATCTGTTTTCCTAAGGGATGGCAACAGTTAGTCAGACAGCAATATGTGATACAGCACAATATAAATAGTTTGCTTTTTTATCTTCAGAAAAGAGGGCACATAGCAAGCACCAAGGGTCATATCACTATCATCTACTAATTCAGAATATCCCAAAAGTCAGCAAAGCCGACAAACATACATATACTGTATGTATGCTGTACTGTCTGGGATGAACCAACTCCTTATTAAACGATATAGCTAAAGACAGAAAGCTGTTATGGATCATTATAATGAAAAGTTTGTCTCTGTGCTCGGATCCAAAGCTGCTTTGGATCCGAGCACAGAGACAAACTTTACATTATAATAATCCATAACAGATTTCAATCTACATACATCATATATGATGTATGTTGGAATCACCCATGCGTTTTTCTAGTTGTTCTAGATTTTATCACGGGGTGTTGCAATACATGATGACACATGGGTGTTTTTATTATTATTAATAAATGTTTATCATATGTACATAGTTATTGTTTGATACTTTTTTTTATAAAGAGGCTATCCGGTCTGAGATATCTCCTAACAACTGAGGGCTTTCTGTCTTTAGCTATTTGCTTTTTTATCTACTCTGATTTAAGGTAGACACACACAGGCACATTCTCCACCCAGTTTTCCTAGCTGATAGAACTCTATATTGTATGATATTTTCCTAGGCATAACCTGAAATAACTCTATCTGTAATAATGCTAACTCTGAGATTGTGCTAATAAATGTCTGCAAGCATAGAACCTGCATGGCACTAACACTTAACATTTTAAATACTAGCATGTATGTAAAAGTGCTAAGCCATCATTTATTATTTTCATTCTATGAACCAATTCCATTAACATTAGTGCACCAACCCTTTGAGACTTTATGCTTAACATAACGTTTCTGTTTAAATCACACAGGACCAATCTTTAACACATTCAGATGCTCAAAAATAATGGAAGCATAACTATATACACCAACAACCCACCACCTTTCCACAAGCCATATGGCCTTCAAATTGGTAGTAGCGGTTTGTGACATTCTATTTGTATAAACCATTTGACTCACATATGGGGAGGCTACTGCAGACAGGACTGATGAACTTTATCTTCAGTTGCCCTTGGATTGTTGACACAGCGATTGAAGAAAAGACATTTCACCCAAGCCACTGACTTTATCTTCTATGTAGACTTATAATGATCCTGTATAAGCTAAAATTGATGGACATTGGATACACTTTTAAAGTGATTTTTTTTTTTTACCTCCAAATTTTTATTCTACTAGCACAACCAATTTCTGGATGAACTTTCCCTGATGGCTTTTTAACCTTTTATTGAAGGAAGGTACAAACGGACATTAAATCAGTTTGGAGTCTATACCTTCAATGCATTTCTGATGCCTTTAATTTTGTTAACACAATATTTTCCACATTGGATTGTTTATGAAAGCAAGTTTGAATTTTTTTGTTCTCTATGGTACAGTCTATTTAGATTGACTGTACTGTATAGGACTTCTTCATCTCAGTCGCTTTATCCAATCATCCCAAAACATTTTTTACAATGAAGTTGAGGAGAACAGTGTATCTTACTTTGTTAAGCACCAGTACAGTCATGATGATGTAATTGCTTTCACTTTCATGCTTGATGTCTTATTGAGCGTATACCACAGCACTGAAATTCCTGAAAGTTTTTTAAATGAGTGTCAAGTGGCAGATTAAGCATGTACTATGACTATACATTCAGTCCAAGTATTGTAAGAAGGTAGCAACTGTGTTTTGTTATCTCTTCAGAGGCTTAAAATAATTGCCAGTTCAAACTGGCAGCTATGTTAACTTTTAGAATTACACACTGTATGGTCAAAGGTTTGTGGACACCTGATCATTACACTCATATGAGCTTGTTAGACATCCCATTCCCAGACTATTTGGATGAATATAGAGCTGAACCATCCTTGGCAGCTATAACAGCCTTCAATCTACTTAGAAGGCTTTCTACAAGATGCTGGTGTGCCTGTAGACATTTTTCTTATGTGTCCAAAGGAGATTTTGTGAGTTTAGATACTTATTTTACATGAAAAGATCTGACTTCCAAATGGTTTTCTAATTCATTCCAAAGGTGTTTAGTAGGGTTTAGGTCAGGGGTTTGTGCAAGCCACTCAAGTTCCTTAATACCAAACCTGTCACACCATGGCTTTATGAACCTGGCACAATGCCTGGAAAGGGCACAGTCATGTGGGAACAGAAAAGGACATTCTCCAAACTGTTGCCTCAAAGTTGGAAGTGCACAGTTGTCTAAAGTGTCTTTGTAATTGTGGAGCATTAAGTGTCCATCTCTGGAAACACCTACACTCAGGTGATATTCAGGGGTCCACAAGCTTTTGGCCATATAGTGTATCTTTTCAGTTATTATTTATATGCAACAGGAAATTCCATGTGTTGTTCTTGTGAATAGAGAATAAATTACTCTGTGAACCATTAAAAACTTTGACTAAGTGTCAGGTCATAAAAGTCTTTTGCATAGTTTAGATATCCAGGGTAATGAATGGGTAAACCAGCAAGTCTGTTAGTTTGGTAATCACAAGTGATGTTAGTATAAACAATGAGGCTGTTAAATAGCTTTGGTATCCAAGGTGATATAGGTTTAGACCAACAAGTCTGTTCAATAGCTCAGATATTCAAGGATATGTAGGCATAAGCCAACTAGTCTGTTAGTCTGCTTAGATGTCCAGAGGGAGATTTATTTCAACGTATTTGCATCACTCCACTTTTACATTTCATATGAGGGGCTCAGGTTTATTTGAGGAGTTACAGATCTTTTTAATAGTAATTTCAGATGAAACCAAAAACTGTCATTAAAAAAATCTGAAAATAAGAATATTTATTTGTAAACTATGTGAATACATACTTGGACTAGTTTAGAACCAACAGCAGTCATTGGACATATATCTGAGAGGCGCTGCATGTGTAACATAGCAGAAATAGAAATTCATTGTGGTGCCCACTAAATAAGAAGCAATTGGAAAATCATGCTCCTGTTCACACTATAAAAGATAACTGTAAGGAGTTAAACTACGAAAGGAACTCTTAATTTATTATATACAGTACCTATTTCTGTGTCTGTGCATCTCAGTTCGCTTAATATATTAAATGTGTTCTGTAAAAAGCAACCAATAAGAGGTTTCTCCATTTAAAATGTTAGCGAGGGTTAGCGCACCCAGTTCTGGACTTTTAAATTTTGGTAAAAACAGTTCGGCCATTAGCACCCAGTGGTTCTTTCACCTCTCAGACACTCTAGTTCAAGTGTCAATTCTGATCTACTATCTGTAAAAAATGAGTCAAGGCAACTGGACTTGCTGGACAAGTCCAGCAAGTCCAGTTGCCTTGACTTATTTTTTACAGATATTCCATGACCTGGATGAATGAGAACCTGCACAGACAATTCCCATCTACGTTTCCCTAGTTATCTAACTCCTCCTGCTGTGTTTACAATAATATAAAATACATTTAAACTTAATAGGTGATTAATTCTCCATCTTAACAGCTACTGCGGGTGTGCAGGCCCAGGAACTTACATACAAATTAAATACAGAGATCTCACCACTGCAGACATTAAGAGATAAAAAGGCAGTAAATGACTAAACTTTAAAACATAGATTTTGGGTTGACTCACACTTGAGTGTAATTATAATAGCTTTTATACTTAGTGCAGCTTAGTAAAATGTATTTACACTTGAATTTTATACATGAGCTGACAAAGGTTTGGAATCTATGGTTTTATAGGTACAGTATTGTTATAACAAACAACAGTTAACAATGGCAAACATGAAAATGGATGCAAAAATTAATGGACGTTTTTTCTCGAGGGCTTTTATTCTGATGTGAATGGTAAATGTTAGGACACTCGGGATTCCAGCACAGTGTCAGTGACAGTTTGGCAATTTTACTCAGCTGAGGTAAATCTGTAGTTTCAAGTTGTTTACCTTTGAAACTCAGCAATAAAACCAGACAGTTACGGTATATTACATCTGGTACGTACACACTGACTCCAGGCTTGGTAAGAAATGGCTTCTGTTTCTCGGCAGATGGGAAATCAATTAAGTGGTGTGTCATCTCCCATAAACCTGATTGTTCTAGAGGCATACAAAAGTAATGGCTTAACCTTTGTCATGTAAGATCTCATAAAATTTTTATTGTTGAAGTCATTAATGCTAACAAAAACTCATTAGTGTTCAGATGGCACCATAAGCAGACAAAATAAGCCCCTTCGTATCACTTTTCATAACTAAACCATTACCGTTCTGAGTCATCACCATTAGCCATACTAGGTATCAATGCAGCAGAATGTTTCTTTTTCTTAAAGGGCACTGTTATCTATAATATAAATTATATTGCATGCAAAGCACAACAACTGCTGAATGATATTCCTCAGAAAGTCTGGGCAATAGGTTCTGTGGCTTTCTGGTCTATGAAATTTTTTAACTGTTACTCCTGTACCTAACTTGGATTGCTTGGCTTTTAAAAATGGATTTTACAGAAGAAAAGTTATTTTCTGGTGAAAAACAAAAAAGCAGACCAGGTTTACAAATTAAGGTCTGTAATCTCCGGCTGTACAGGAGATGCATAATTGTTTTTCTAAAATTGGCACATTATGGAACACAGTGGGTTTTATTTACTAAAGCAATAGAAAATGTTCACTCTGTAATGTGTATGTTCACCCTACAAAGTGAGTGTTTGCCTAACTTAATGATTAAGGTGAAGCTGTGTTCACTTCAATCATGTGCAAGCAAGTCTTCTTTTGTTTGTTTTTTCCTCCTATTATATCATTGGATATTCAGGGTAAACACAACCTCACCTTAGCTAAGTGTACACTCACTTTGCAAAGTAAACAGGCTCTACTCGTTTAATAAATCAACACCAATATCTTCTTAGCTCCTTTGACATCTATTCCTCAAAAGAAAATCTCACTTTGGGCTGCTATAAAATATAATATGTAATATCACCTTGCTTACTTGCATTAGAATACATTTGATATTCAGGTACAAAAGAAGACAGTTGAAACATGAAGAAAACAAAAAAGTTTAAAGTAACTTTAGTATTGTGATGGCAACATCTGTACCCCGACTGGATACACTGTCACAGCTAGCTCCCTGTGTGCTGGACCTAATAAGCAGAGGTGGTTATAGCAGAAACCTTACTCTATACATCGGACAGAACCAATGTTAGGGTAAAACAGGAGCTAACAAAATCTCTTCCGCACACCACACTCTCTCAGCCGTATACATTCACCCAGTCACTGGTCAGCAAGCATTTTATAGCTCACAGATCCCAACTGCCCTAGGTAAGATAATATTATTTTAATGAAAAGTACTTTTCTGGGAAATAGCTGTAAAGGTTAACAATAAACGGAATTATTAAAAAGGGTTAACAATAAAGTTTTATCAAGGTGATCATGTCAGCAAGCTCACCAGGGAGTTATCTCTGCAGGGAGCCTATAGTGTGGGGGAAGCAGTCCAGACTTTATGGTGCCAGCAGAACATGGCACAAAAAATATCCGCCCGAGAGTTCCATAAGGTTAGCGATAGGTCCCACTGGCTCGCGATCCAGCCGGTCAGCATATCACTAAAAAGGCTCATAAAGGAGTTCCGTAAAGGAGTTCAGATGTTAGGTCTGGCACAGGATACAGTACTAGCCCCACTGGCAACTTAAAACCTTAATCCAGGCCAGGGTCCATAGCTAGTGGGGGGGAAGGCTGGCCTTCAGTCCCCTCCAAGTGCCCAGGGCACGGAGGCTTCCACAACAAGTATATATTCTCCTCCTCTCCACATAAAGCCCATAGGGCTGCGGTAGCTACCAGAAAGTCTTTACTACAAACAAACAGGATGATCCTTATGTCGTTCTATACCTCTTCATTACCAGACCATTTTTCAGTATTCGGTGCTGTGATGGTTTGACTGACAGTGTAATATCTGTCTATATATACTGCTGTAGAGTAATATCAATTAGTTTGATATTATTTTTTTCTTTTGGTGGTATTTATTCTTTTTTATAAGAAAGGAGAAAAGTTAAAAAATTTTAAACAACTTTCCCTTTTTACAGCAATTCAAAAAAATTGTCTTTCTTTTAAATATAGACCAAAATGTATTCTGGTGGGGTGACATACTCAAACGTGCATATGTAAGAGGGGTGCTCCTCTTGACATCTGCAGACACCTCTGGGCTGAGAATTTGAAATGGATTTCTTAGATGTTTGCTGTTGGTTATCACAGATTCATTGTGTAGTGTTAGTCTCTGCAACCCAGTTGTAGCTCCTGTCTGCCACCCCCCAAGGAAGCACAGTTATGTAGGTGGATAGGCTATTTAAACGGTGTGTGTGCTATTTAAACCAGTGCAGCAGCCTGACTTTTCCACCCTCTCCTTTTCCCATCATCTTCTGTGAATTGTATACACAGGCATTTTTTACATTTGTGTTTGAATGGCCATCACAGCAATCACAAAGCACAAAGCCAATATGATCGGCTGAATTTTGCCTGTGATCTGCACTGTCTAAGGACAGCATGATTACAGGCATTGTGCACATATCCGCTCACAGTACAAACAAAAAAAAAGATATTTTAACCTTAAAGTAAAGCTGTGCACAGATAATGCACAATAAAGTATTCGCAGATTCTGAACAAGCAATAAAAGCACTTTAGGACAAGTCCATATTAATTTCAGTCTCTATAAACATTGTGAAAAAAATGTATTGTCAATGTTCATTGAAATCTTAGCTCTTTCCTCTTAACTTTCTGTTGCACCAGAATCTTGTTAGTCTGTGCAGGGATTTCTAGAAACATACCAATCCTGACTTCAGAGTTTTCGTTGTGATCTTTGAGAAAGATCAACTTTGAAATAAAAGCAGCTGAAGATGGCTTGTTTCTAAAGCTCTTTTACCTCTGGGAGAAGGTTGACTCTAAAACTGCAGTTTGTTTTCATTTTCATTTTGAATGAACCAGCCCCTAACTGTCTGCTTTCTACATGCAGTTTGAAATTGTCCCCTAATATATTGTAGTGTGGAATAATTAATTTGACACCTAGTTTTTTTTTGTTAAGCAGAGACATGTTAATTCCGCATATAATGTGAAAAACCTTCGAGTAAGAAGAATGGTGGATGAGGATCATGAGACTGTGGTAAGGACTGGAAACATATAAACTGCCATTGTAATCATTACAGTGAGAAATTCAATGTTGTATTGCTATAATGAAACTGTCACTAGTGTATGATTAGGAAATATTTTTTAAATTCTGGTTCACCACGAGAATATAAATAGGCATGGATGACAGGTTAGATTATGTAGCAAACAGTATGAAGGCACATACATAAGGTTTACTTTTGATAAAGTAAGTTTTTTAAAGCTGTGTTTCCACATTTGTTAAAAGAGGGAAACACTCAGCTGTAGTTGTCACCTATGATTCCTTTAAATTTCTGTATCTAGCCTTTACTTTAATAACTCGCTTTAGAGCCAGAACATGGGCACAAAAGTGGAGACTGGTAGAGCTGTAAAGGGGAGATTGTGGGGCAACTCCATAATAATGCCCATTGTTCTGGAAAAAGATGTTCCATGAGCTCATATAGGTGTGATGGCCAGATGCCCACATACTTTTGGGCATAAAGTATAGGTAGTCTCAGCTCCTGAAACACTGTGAGCTATTTGGTTACCTGACACCTTCCCCTTTTGCATAAAATAAGGCAGACATTTCAGTTGGAAATCGGAGGACTGTAGGGGTTAATCAGTGTTGGCAAATAAAAACAGTGTTGGGAATAAAAATACCGGCAGATGCAAGAAAATTATTCGAATTGAATTGTCTACCGCTTTTGGAGAAGACACAATTACGAATGGAGGCTTGGAGGAAGAACAAACATTCCTGGACAGGGAGAATTACATTATTTAAAATGGACATTCTTCCAAGATTCCTTTACATATTTCAGACGACCCCGATAAAGATCCCCAGATCATATTTCCATAGACTAAGATCTGTGCTGCTACAATATATCTGGGGTACCTCCGGGGCGCGCCTGAGGTATGATATCTTGGTTAAAAGAAGATCGGAAGGGGGAGGGAGCTTACCACATAATGGAGATTTACTATAGAGCAGCGACTCTGAACAGGTTGATGGACTTAATAAATGGGGTAAGAGAAAAGGCATGGGGCCGTGATTGAGTGGCATTCCAGACAATATAGTGCTTTTCGCCCTCTCTTTTCATGGCTAGATAAGTAATGGTGAAGGGTCAGTTTATCATCCAATCAAGCATAAGTACGAGTAGTTTTTATTGGTTATGACTTATTTTTCACCTGTAATTAAGAAGAAATCAAGAAATTTTAGATATGAAATAGCCATATATGTAGAGGTTATTGATATTATTATGTAATTTATGGAATTGTATGTGAAATTAAACAAATAAAAATGTATTCTTAAAAAAAAAAAAAATCAGTGTTGGCAAGTCTTACTCTGCCTTTACTCTGTGTCTCCTGTGTAAGAATTGTCACTAATGATTTAAAAATGTTATGGAGTGCGCAGGGAATGCTTAGATGTTCATGATAACGAGTTCTGTAGCTCTACTTTAGCCATTAATGCTTCTGAACAGATGGTAACACATCTTTTTATGTTTCCAAAAGCCTTACCCAGGGACGCAGAGAGGAAAGAGAAAAAAGGTATGTAACAGGACAGCATTATAAAGATTCAATAGGAAGTTGGAGTACACAAGAAAGAAGACCAAACGAGAAATAAATGTCACACAGATAAAATGTTTGTATTTGTTTCAGAATCTATATTCAGGAGAAGACGGTCAAACCTCGGAATCCTCCAAAAGAGATAAAGTCAGCTAATATAATATCATTACAATAATTTCATGAGGTTAAAAGAAAATAGATTTTTAATATTTAAAAACAGCAATCTTACTTCAGAAACTAATAAATCATTTAAAGAGTTAGTCCACACAATTGATATTTTAGTTAAAGGTGGACTATGATGAGTCAACCACCTGTACATATGTTTTCAGTTAGTAGAACATTCCCACTTACTTGTCCTGGGGGAGGAGGAGTGCCCTGCATAATGGCCAAAAAAAAAGACCAACCCCTTTGATGATTAATAATGACTAACCCCACTAATGACTGAAGCAGGCGGATGAACCTTGTACCTTAGGACAATAGTTAATATTTTTTTATGACTGTATTATTTATATAGTATTCCATTTTAATAATTTTTGGTTGCTTTTACAAAAGCAGGAAGGAAAGAGGCGCTCAGGACCCCAGAGAGACAAAGTACAAAAGGTACTTGCATACTTTTTCACAACTGCTATATTGCATATTGCCTCTTCATTTTCTGTGTAGTCACAGGACAGAAAATAAGGGGCAAATGCCCCAAAGTGGACACAGCAATACAAAGTTAGAAATTCTAACTTTTCACAGTCCACACAAAACTATAAATAAATTGGCTAAAGTTGGACTTAAGTTCCAGAATAACATGTAAAAGCAAAAAGGTTTTCAATACCTGGTCATGCAAAATTCATAACCAGTGAAAAAGGCTAAAAAAAGTTGTCCCCCACTGCCACTTATATGTCTGAAATTCTGTGGTTTAACTTTCCATATAAAGCCAACCAGAAGTTGATCCCATTTCATACATTTGATAAAGTTATTTGATTGATCATCATACATATTAAGCATGGCACACCAACAATTACATTTTATTCTGGCTGATAAAGATTGAAAACCTTTGGAATAAAGAATGTTAAGTCAGCCCATAGATGGGCAGATGTTATTGACAACTATAAACTACGGTCACTTCAAAACAATAACTAAACTCTTGACGTGAGTTTATGTTCAGAATGTGCACAGTGTAGAGAAAAGAAGAGAACAATCTAAGATCTTTGACTGACCCAGTATGTGGCATTGGTTATTTTCTAATCATATACTGCCCAGTCATTTCTAGGAATGCTTGAAGGTGTTAGATAAGTAAACCAGGCAATATATAGCCAGCCTTATATAGTCAGTAAGGATGTAAAATAGAAACCCCAAGCAGTCCCCTGATTATGTGTGTACTTGGTAAAATAAAAAATAAAAAACTGTTTAGTAGATCATAAGCCTCTTGTATTTTCTATGACAGGGAGAACCAGGGGAACTTGGAGATCCTGGAATTCCTGGGCAGAAGGTAAGCTTATCATTTCAAATCTCTCACCTTTTTACTTCTGAAGAGATCTTACATTTTCTGATTGTATTTCATTAAACTGGCTTGCTCTTAGACTGGTCTCTGGAGCATCTCCCTCCGCTGCAGCAGTCTAAGGTCCCTGAGTCATCGCATTCTATTCACAGTGTATAGGACATGAGTATGCCAAGGGACATATCGCTGCAGCGGAGAAGGAGGCAGGCAGGAGGAAGCGATGTCACAGCTGGCTGGTTCCGAGGATCGGGTGAGTATAACTTTGTTGTTTTTGAACTTAGGCAAAAATGAGCACTAAACGCATAATTAAACCCTCTGGGCTTTTGCATGCATCTACTGCTGGCAAGCAGTAGATACATGAATAAACATTAAAAAAAAGTTACCGAAATAGGTTTAAACTTACCTGTGTCTCCGCCACACGCTCCCGTCCGAAGATCTGAAGCAGTGTGCACCCGCACAGACACCCAGTGGCGGAACTACCAGGGTCGCAGCGGTCGCATATGCGACCGGGCCCTGGCGTTCCGCCACTTGCGGGGGGGCCCAGGAAGGAAGAAGTGGCAGTGGCATAACATACAGGGATTAGATGGGGCGGCTGCCTCGGCCGCCAGACAGTGACAAGCGGGTGGGCCGGGCAGAGAAAACAACCAGCCAGAAATGCAGGCAAATACTGGGGCAGCACAGGACCCAGCAGCAGCCACCTGATACAGAGACCCGCCTCCATGTTCCCGGCCGCTGTCCCCCACGCTGGTATGTTTTTTTACAGCCTCCTGCTCAAGCTATAGAACATGGAATAGAATATGGCTGAAACTGACTATAGTCTATTCCATGTTCTATAATGTCATTGTACTACTAGGAAACAGGAAACTACTAGTTCAGCTGCGACTTGTAGTTCCCTTTTTTAATTACTGTCCTCATGAAAGTACTAGTAATACAATGTCATTATAGAAACATAGAATAGAATATAGTTGAATTCAAAAGTTACTGTACTATAATGGCATTGTATTTTCATGAGGAAAGTAATTAAAATAGCCTTCTATCATACAGGGAACTACAAGTCCCAGCATGCACTCACTGTCCCTGTACAACTCTCACATATCACGCAGGGAACTACTGCAGGGGGCTTGCATGCTGGAACTTGTAGTTCCCTGGGTGATTTATGTGGGGGACGGTGTACAAAGACCATAAGGGCATGCTGGGACATGTAGTTCCCTGGGTGATGTGGAGAGGTGTACAGGGGCAATGAAGGCATGCTGGTTGTAGTTGAACTGCAAGTCCCAGCATGCCTTCATTCTTATACTCCAGGGTCACAGGCACTGGTGTTCTGCTACTTGGGGGGGAAGAGGGCCCAGCCCAGTAACCGCCGAGGCACCGACATTGCCCAGCAGGCCAATGCTCTGTGTGGGGAGGGGGGGCCCTTCATGGTTTCTCGCACCCGGGCCCTGAGGTTTCTAGTTACGCCTCTGCAGATACCGTAGGACAAAGGAGACGCAGGAGTCATAGACCGGCACCAGCGCTGGGGGGACTCCTGAAAACTACAGCAAAGAAGATGATTGGATCAAGAGGCATCATTTAAGTTAAGTCCTTACACTAGCATGGGGGGGGGGGGGGGG
>NW_017306295.1:2476758-2477595 GCF_000935625.1 Nanorana parkeri | reverse complement strand
TGGGGGGGGCGGGGGGGGGGAATTTAGACTTTAATGTCACTTTCAGCATTACATGTGTTTTGAATTTTTTTCCCCTAGAGATGTTCTTTAATAAAAAGCTAGAATGGCTGTGTTTAAAAAAAAAAATCACACTTTCTGTGACACAAACAGTACTTTTCATGTCACAAAACAGTATAATTTAAAATGCATTTGGATTTTGTAATAAAAAAATATATATAAATGGTGTGATTTAATATTGTGTTTTTTTCAGGGAGAAAAGGGAGAAATCGGTGAAAAGGGGCAAAAGGTAACCAGTCCATTTTAAATGTATGTATGCTTAAAATATCTGTGCTATGATGAATGATTTTATACAAAATACAAAACCAAAAAAATATAAACTCGGACACTTACTTCTCACTAATGTTAAATTGTTGAGACTTTGATATAACACACTGGAATTGTTTGGAAGGCCACAAATATACCATACACCAAACAATAACAAAATCAGCAAAAAAGAGGGGGGCTTTAATGGTATCAGAAAACACCACTTATGATTACTACATAAGTACATAAAAACAGGTTTCTTTATTGCTACATAGGGATCTATTAACGAAGCTGCCGAAGGATCTAGCCGTAGCTTCGGCCGATCCTTTGGCTAGCTTCGGCCCCAGGACCCCTTTGGTTCAGTAGAACTGAAGGGGTGCTGTACGGTCTATTCACTATAGCCCGTACAGCTCCCGAACGTGGCCGAGCGGCTCAGTCGAGCCGAACGCATATGCCTCGGCTCGGCTGAGCCGCGCTGAAAGCCGAAGCTGGCCGACAGCCTGCTTCTTACAGCTGGGGGCGCCAGCCGTGTTC
>NW_017306295.1:2443004-2475974 GCF_000935625.1 Nanorana parkeri | reverse complement strand
TTGGAAGGAACAGCGTCCCTGGTTACCTGCTAACCAGGGACACTGATCTCCAGACAGCTAACTCTCCCTGGCGCTCCGGGAGTCTCCCGATCCCGGCCGCCAAGGAGAGAAGCACTGCTTTTTCTTTTTTTCTTTTTATTCTGACACGGAGCCGTGTCAGAATAGAAAAAAAAAAAGTTGCCCATTGGAATGCATTGCTAGAAAAAGCTGAGCATGTTCGGCCGACCCGAAGCCATGCGAAGCAAGCCGATGTACGGCTGATTTAAGACGATATACGGCTGTAATCAGCCTTACAAGCCTGAAGTGAATAGCCGAACAGTGTTCGGCTCACTTCACTTGGGGTCGGTTGTTCACTCGGCTGCCCTCGGCAGCTTAGTGAATAGACCCTATAGTAATAACATATACTGTACATGAGAGTAAAAGGCATACAAGAAAATCCGTCCTTATGTAACTGGCATCTAGAGCTGGCTACCCTTAAATAAACTTCGATACTGGCGATGTTTTACGTGATTCTCCAAAGAGTATTAAATGTTCATACAAAAAATTATGGTTATCCTAACACCACAGGTATCACAGGGAGATGCTATTCCAACACATGGTTTGCTACCAAAGTATGGGCTTCCTCATATCAGGGGTGCCCATTAGGTAGATCGTGATCTACCAGTAGCTCTCAAAGCTGATGCTGGTAGATCAGGAAGGGTGTGAATGGTGGTCCCTTTTTTCCATTTGGGTATATTTATTTAGCTGTGCACACATGATTACCTATTAGCCTGAGTCTGCTGAGCCAAGCTCCCTGACACCTCTCTGGTGGATACTGGTGGTTGAAGTGCTATGTATTACATCAAAGAATATTAGTTTACACAGCCTGTTGCACTACATTGTTTGCAAAATACAGCAAGGTGAGCCAGGAGAGAGAGCAAGGAGAGACAGCCAGGAAAGAGAGAGAGGAAAGACAGCCAGGGGAGAGCAAGGAGAGACAGCCAAGAGAGCGAAGAAAGACAGCCAGGAGAGAGAGAGCGAGAAAAGACAGCCAGGAGAGCTAGGACAGACAGCCAGGAGAGAGAGAGAGCAAGGTTTTTTTTCGTTGGTAGATCTCATGTAGCTCGTCATTTGAAAAGTAGATCTTAACACAAAAAATTGTGCTCTATATAGATAAATGCACACCAATCAAACAATACATCAACATATAAGATGACACAAAATCATGTACTATATATATTCAAAAACAAAACATGTGAAACTATTTGTTCTTGCCTCTTCATATGGCCATAAGTATGAAGGAAGAACACAATGGCAGTAAAAAGACCAGAAAACACATGCAGCAGCAACTAATTGATTTCCAAGGAACTGGTCCAGAGCAAAGGCCTGTAAAGAGTCAGATGCACGTTCCTGCTCAATAAAAATTGCATATAACTGTATAGGTTGTCACTATACTATATGTTGTATATATCACTTCTGAGCAGATGGGCAAGGTGACCACATAAAAAAAAGAGTCTTACAAGCATACTCCTCATCTCAGTCATGCCACAAATGCCCCATCAGAACATAAAGATCAAAACAAAAACCTAGTAGTTAGCAAAACGCTCAGCTTTAGTTGTCTGGAAAAGTCCACAGTATCTGGCAGGCAGCATGCACTCACTGACATAGTCTCTGGAGCCGGGGTATATCAACAGCTGGCTGGTGAGCCACATATGATAGCACAGAGCCATCAAGTGGATCATCAGGGGATAAACCCCCTATGTCCAAACAATGGCAGACGCAGATGGAACAGCCCTGTGATCCAGGCATCTTTGCCACATAGCTCACAGCAGTCTCAAAGACCACTAACCGGCTGCACTGCCTTTGCACAATACAGACTAGTTTAGAACCCATCTCAACCAGTGACCGGACAAAAAAAAAAAAATGAAAGCAGCAGAACATGAACAAGATCATCTGTTCCCTCCTCCCCCAAGCCATTCTCAGTGTTGAAAGAATAGAACTGTGCAATGCAGTAATGCCTTCCTTCCCCCAATCCGACAGCAACAATGCTGAGGATTAGAGGAAGCTAATGCAAAAAGAGATAAAAGTACTGTTTCTAACTATATGTAAAAGTTAATAAGTGGACACATATTGTCTTTCCATACCTACCTAGAGTTCAACTTTAAAGAATAGGTAATAATTTAGTGTGCTTATCTTTCAGAATCCGTATATGCTAAGCATTTTGCTAATAATACTTTATACTGTATACATAGTGCCTCACATGTGCACTGCAGAACCCATTCATTTCAACTGAAAGCCCATTTCCACCTTTGCAGAGGTATTTTTAAAAAACATATGCCAGCAATCTACACAGAGTATACATGAAGCAGGCATATGCAGGTTATGTATATGAACACAAAAACTAAATTTTTTGTCGCATGGAAATTTCTGCCTCTGTGATGTCCAAGAAATGTGTATTTTTTTCTTCAGTGTATTGTGTGTAAGGAAGAGCTGGTGTTTACTGATCATGTTACAATGGATGACAGGGAAGGAGGCAGCTGGATACAGTCTGACACCCTTGTATCAGACTGAATTTCCTTTGGAAAATGTTTTGAATTTCTAGAATTCAGGCCTAATAAAACCTTCATTAAAAAAATTAAGAAAGCCTGCAATGTGAATCATCAAAATGTGCACATGTATACATCACTGCACCTCTTCATTACCCCAATAAATGCTAATCACTTAGAAAGGTGGAAATGGACTTGAAGGCTTGTCAACAGACTGATAGGCTGCAGAAAGGTCTCCAATTGAAATTAATTAAGACTATGGCTTGCATGATGGGAGTATTTTGAAAAAGAAAAAGGGTATGTGATTCCAGGCAGTCAACATAAATCACTTCAGCCCTCTAGTTAGGTAAGTATATTCTATTAATATTTTATGCTTACGCAAAGAGAGTCCAGGAGATTAAAAACAGTAAAAGTGCACTTATCCTCTAAGATATGTTTGTCAGATTGGTAAGTATGCAGGCTTTATGCAATGCCTAGAAAACTGCACAATAGGGAAAACTATGGAGGCTTTCTGTGCTGCCTTTTACTCAGCAAGCATGTTGTGTAAATCAATTATATTCTTTGCCATCTCAGATATATGTATAGCGCTCACCCCCAAAGGAGCCACTGGAATAAATGGGTACTTCTGTTTCACCTTTGTGATGAACCACTTGTAATGGATACCCAGCACACCAGCACACCTTGTGGGCTTTTTTATGAAAGTTTTACTAAACAAATAATATTCTGTCTTTGTCAAATGGATAATATAAAGAACATCAGCAAAAAAAAAAAAATCTGCCTGCAATATACAGTATACACTTTAGCTATTTAGACAGACCTCAGCCGCTGTAGTCTGATTGCTGCAATATGTATAATACTCAGCTAACTGAGCTGACTGTGAACCCACTGACTATGGTAACTGGGTTAATAACGACTCAGTCCAAAATGTCCCCAGGTCCCTATACTACTGGCCAGTAGTAATTTGCTACTGGCCAGTAGCAAATTCCGGCCCCAACATTGGGGCCGGAATTTTGTTGCAGGTACAGGTTAAATCCAGCAATAACAGGTGTCTTTTGGCATCTCAAAACACAGATGGGTTTGGATGGCGATTTCTCCCTCTCCAGTCTTACTCATTGAACTCTAAATCCTGTGACACATTGCATGCGAAGCCTTGCAGAGCAAAGCAAAGCTGTCAGGCACGGAGCTTCGCATGCAGTGTGTGAGCTCAGTGCGGCCAGATGAATGACTGCATCTTCAGGGAATGAGTTTGTGTGTAACAACCGATTGGACTTTGCATGGTGACGCGCGGGTTTATACGCGCAAGCCGATTGGCTTAAGATAACATTTTTCATCTCGACACACTCAGCTTTGCATGCTCTCACAAGCTGACGTGCTGGAGTGAAAATGACATGGCAGCACGCCGCTGCTCCGTGTGCAGTGTGTCCCAGCCAGTAGAACAGCAGATCTCTCCCTCTCTGGTCGCAGCAAGTCACTCAGGCACAGCAGCGTCCTTTCATTTAGGGGAGGCAGCGGTGTCTCTCTGTAGTACAGCAACCACAGGGTCATACGGTGATCGGGCAGGCGGATCCTCCAAAACAACAGAATCAGTATTTGCTGAATAGAAGATCAGGCAGCTTCCCTAGTAAAGTCCACAGCTCTCTGCAGTGTCAGCAATATCACCTCCAGGTTTCTATCTTTCCCTGAGATGATAGCACAGACAGTTCTCAGCAGCAGATCTAATCACTTCCAGCCTCTCTCACAGTCTGAGCATGCTCACTAGACAAGGCAGACAAGGCTGAATGCACTCCTCTTCCAGATAACAAAGCCTCCTGGGAGCGGTAGTTCAGTGCAGCATAAGTTTACGTTGTCTCTCGCTAAGGGACTGCCCTTAAAATGGAAATGACAATAGCCCCTCTACATATGTAATGTATATATTCCTGCATACTGCAATTATTATGCATGTGCATTATGTATGTCTAAAAGTAGGCTCACGTCCATGGTTAAATGTGGTGCTTGGCAGGCCGTGTTGACACCTACCATGCACCCACCTCACACAATGGGGTTGATTTACTAAAGGAAAATAGGTGTTCACTTTTCAAGAGAGTTTTTCCCTTAGCTTAGTGAATGTAGTGAAAACTCACATTACTAAGGATACCTAATCACGTGCAAGGAAAATAAAAAAGGGGTATTTTTGCTTGTACAAAATTGGATGACGGAAGTTAGCAGAGAATTACCCCATCCACTAAGCTAAAGTAAACTGAAAATGAACTTGAAAGTGAACAACCTATTTGTCTTCAGTAAATCAACCCCAGTGAGTCTAATAACCCATTTTTTGTGGGTAGTTGGTGCATGAAGCATGGGAGTTTAATCACTGTATGCAAGATTTAGGCTTCAGCTGGTTATTTTTGGCTGGGTAAGTGGGCTGAGCATGGGTAGAACAACACCCCAACAATGCTCTTCTGCATGCAGCTAGCCATAGGTTGACCATAGCAAAATAGGTTACTGATTTGTAAAGAATATAACAGGTTTGCTTACTCCTTCGTTGGGTGGAGCCTCAATGTTTTGTGCATTATATAAACACACTTCCAGCCGAAGGATCGGCCGAAGCTACGGCCAGATCCTTCGGCAGCTTTGTGAATAGACCCCTATGACTAGACTCACTATAACAAGAACCATTCAAAATGTTTTCTGTTTACATCCTTCCATTAATACATTATACCTATGAGTTTGTTGATAAAGCAGTAAACAGATATGCTTATCTGCCTTTGTAATGGCGGAAACCAGCCTGAAATACAGAAAAATCTAGTTAAAAAAAAAAAAAAAAAAAAGAAGAAGAATAAAATGAGAGTAATACAAGTTCTTTTTTAAGCCAGTATCACATGGGTTGATCCTGACAAAAAGTGACACAATCTGTGTAGGGCCAGTAATCAGCTCTTTATAAGTGTCTTTCTTTCCTTGCATTGTAGCATTATACAGTATTTACTATAGGTAAAAGGTAGGGATGCACCGAAATTCATCCGCCAAAACATATTGGCTGAAAACGGCACTTTTAGCAAAATGCCGACAGTACCATCTTTCGGCCGAAATTGCGGTGCATGCCTAGTTTCTCTCCTCCCCGCTGTGCACTGCTCTGAGTCCACTCAGACACAGCGCAGCGGCCAGCAGGGAGGAGGGAAACTGTCAGAGGAGGTTGAGCAGCGCGGGGGAGGAGAGCGCTGAGAGCCCCGATGTCAAAGGCGGCCGGGCTCTCCTCCCGCACCACCCCCTCAGCCTCCTCTGACCGATCAGGATGCCCGGGTCTGCGGTAAGGGGTAGGAGTCAGTTGTCAGAATAGACCAAGCTCTCCTCCCCGCACTGCCAGCTCAGCCTCCTGTGACAGCCGATCCAGGTTGGGGAGCGGGTACAAATATTCAGCGATCAGTGATAGCTGACTGTTTGTAAATAATTGGACATAGTATGAGTTACTATGTACCAGTTATGAATGAATAGGAAGTGATCTACATCACTTCCTGTTCAGTCATAATTGTGTACAATGCATGAATGAACAGGAACACTCAGTATAGAGGATTCCTGTTGTTTTATAACAGGGGATGCAGAAAAAGAGATTGAGGACTCAACAGTAAAGTAAAAAAAATTAATACAAATAAAATATTAAACAATTAAGTTTACAAAAAATAAATAAAAATAAAATTTTTTTTTTAAAAGGTTAGAAAAAAAATATTTTGGGTTTCGGCTTGACATTTAAAAAATTTTTTGGTTTAAAATGTTCATTTCTGTGCACTTCTAGTGAAAGGACATCGTTATACAATGAGTTATATCTATCAAAATACAAATCTACTCTGACAAAATCTAGCCACATGTAGGGCCAGTAGCTAACTTTTTATCTGTGTCTTCCTTGCCTGCCTTCTACTTTGCAGCATTATATTTACTCTAGGTAAAAGGATATCTGCAAACAGTTCATATGAATCAAAGGGTTAAATGTTATGTGTACCAAAAAAGGAATCTTATCTGACCCAGCTGATTGTATCTTTGTAGGGTGAACCAGGCATTGGCCATAGAGGACCAGTGGGACAAGCTGGACCTCCTGGTCTTAAGGTAATGCCTCACATAGCCGAAGACTGAATGTTGAGTTTGCCAAGTATTTATTTTTTTACTATGTTTGTTTTAATGTAATTTAACATACTGCTATGTTCTTAGGTGCAGGACAAAAACCAGTAATATATTGTTTCCCATAGGGTGAGCCAGGAGATAAGGGGCCTCAAGGGGTACAAGGTATCCAAGGGATTCAAGGAAATCCTGGCATCTCGGGATCTATGGGTGAAAGAGGAGAAGCAGGACTCCGTGGCCCTTCTGGACCTCCTGTAAGTATAAACTTGTGGTGTAAAACTGGTAAAGAAAAGAGAAAGTCATAAAGATGGAGCAAGGGCACAGTTGGGTTTATTGTTCCTAACAGTGAGTCACTTGTTAGCTTTCAGTCTGTAACCTGCACCATATAATGATCAAAAAACATACTCTGGCTGCTACAGTATTTTTTTGTTTTTCTTTGTTCCAGTTTTTACGAATTAGCCCATCTGCTGTACTGCAACACAATGCACACTATTTTTATAAGGTTATTGCTTTAGCTGTTTTTGTTGCCTTTGTTCTATTTACTTTATCTTCTTTTGATGATCATACTTTTGATCATACTTTTGATGAAAGTGCATTAACATTAACATTTAGAGGGTTATTCATGAAGGAGCCGAAGGATCCAGCCGTAGCTTCCGCTGATCCTTTGGCTCACTTCAGCAGCTGCAGCCCTTCGGTTCAATCAAACCGAAGGGCTGCTGTATGGGCTATTCACAATAGCCCGTACAGCAGCCGAAGGTAGCTGAGCAGCTCAGCCATAGTGACAGGCGAAGCATGGAGAAAAGTTGGCGGAGCCAGCTGTGATCTCACGGTTCGCTCTGCCCAGTTGTAATGACAGATCAGCATCCCCAAATGAGCTGGGGATGCTGATCTGTCATTAAACAACAACATTGTTTTTTGCTCTGCCCAGTTGTTGTTTTTGTTGCCCAGGACCTGCTAGAAGGCTCTAGCAGGTTCCGGCCAATAGTAAACAGTTGGGCGGAGCTAGTGGTGATGTCACCGCTAGCTCCACCCAATTGTTTTCCCGCCATCTGTCAAGATTCTACATTATGCGGCGGGAGTTTGTCGTGTGCAGTCGGGTCGGCGTGCGTTTTTTCTTTTCTTCAAATTTTTTACAACTTTTTTCAGTCATCCAATTTTTGACATTTATTGAAATAATTGTTCAACTTTTTTTAACTCAAGGTAGCGAGCAGAATAGCCAGGCCGAATGCCGCTTGGTAGCATACGGCTATTCACTCACTGCCGTTCATCTCACTCAGCGAGTGAGATGCCGAAGCTTCGGCTCAGCCGATCCAGATGTTGGATCACCTTAGTCGAACTCCTTCTGTACTTCAGCTCAGTCGAATATGCAGAGCATGTTTGGCTGACAAAGGCAGCCAATGTAAGGCTGATTTTAGCCGATGTACGGTTGAAATCATTCGTACAAGGCAGAAGTAAACAGCGTTCGGTTTACTTCACTTCGGCTGGGTTATTCACTCAACTGCCTTTGGCAGCTTTGTGAATAACCCCCTTAGTATTGATGAGATCCATTTTTTTAGTCTATCATGAATGCTGTCTATCATGAATGGTGCTGCCAGACTTATCCAGCTAACCAACCTCTCAGTATCTGCAACCCCCCTCTGTCAATCCCTGCACTGGCTTCCAATCGCCCAAAGGATACAATTCAAAATATTAACAACCACTTACAAAGCCATTCACAACTCAGCCCCCATCTATATCTCAAACCTTGTCTCAAAGTATCACCCTAACCGTCCACTACGCTCCTCCCAAGACCTCCTGCTCTCTAGCTCCCTTGTCAACTCCTCCCATGATCGCCTCCAGGACTTCTCTAGAGTCTCCCCCATTCTGTGGAACTCTTTACCCCAGCCTGTCCGTCTATCTCACACTCTGACTACCTTTAAGCGATCCCTTAAGATTCATCTCTTCAGGGAAGCTTATCCAACCTCAACCTAACCACTGAAATATCACTTTCTCGAACAATTCATCCCCATACAGCTACCTCCTCATGTATCACTTGCCCCTCCCTTTTAGATTGTAAGTTCTCACAGGCAGGGCCCTCCTTACCATCTTGTCTTGAATTGTATTGTAATGTCTTCCCTATATTGTAAAACCCTGCGCAAACTGTTGGTGCTATATAAATCCTGTATAATAATAATAAGTCAGATCTGGTGCCGAGATTACAGCAACACTATTTTACTTGTTAGTTTCAGAGATCACTATAAACATTCCTGTAAAAATTTAACATTTTCGGCTAAACTGGACCTATAAAGTTATATGCTGATGTAAGGATGCTAAAAAAAATGTTGGTCTGCCTAAAGCTCAGCTTCGATATTAAAAGTCTTCACAAACTGACCTGCAACCCTGCAGAGTGCTATTTTACATATTTGGGTTATATCGTTTAATACTATCACTAGTACTACCACCATTACTAGTATTACTTCTATTGCTAATAATATGTTTGGCTTTTTTTCAGGGAGAAAGAGGGAAAAGGGGCAAAAATGGTGGCCCTGGCCACCCGGGAACTCCTGGACTTGCTGGTAAAGAGGTACTAAAAGTTAATTTTTAGTCCTTATATTGTCCATCTGAAGTTGGAAAATAAAAAAAAATTTAGGTTTTGTTTACACCAGGCAAACTCTTCTTTGCTCCACATGCAACTGATGTTCCATTACCCTTAGTACAGTGCTAGCAATACAACATTTGCCAAATCGTTTTATTGGCATCAGATACTATATATTTAGCATGTTAAATATGTTGTCCCTAAGATGTGCTTTTCAAACTTAACATACACAACGTTTATAGTCTTACACTGTAAGTAAGATTTGTAAGCACAAACTCCTTATGTCCTTCTGCAATCTATTGTCCAAAACTGGAGTCCATATTCCAGATGTGGACCAACAAGTTCTTTATAATGAGGAATTTTCTCAATTTTTATACATCTTAAGATTTTTTTTAGCTTTGCTGCCATATTTCATGAAGTGGTCCTGCAAAAACATATTGTTATCATTCAACAAGTCCTGTTCGGCTTTGTTTTGACCATATGAGTTCAATTTACTGTTTGAAGAGTGATGCTAATTTCCTGGCCAAAGTGCAAAACATTTTTTTTCCTTTATCATATTTAATTTGGTCATTGTTTTTAAGATTCATTTGTAATCTTATCCTGTATCAACAGTAGGATCGATTTCATCCAACAAATCAATAATAAATAGTTTGAAGAAGAACTGGGCCCAACCCCAATCTCTTTTGTACAACACTGCTAAGCCCATCTGGAATATGTTTTCAGTACTTAGTACGATCTGCCTGTCCAAGATGGGCAGATCGTACGAGCTTTTAATAAGCTTACGACCATCGCAAGACAAAAGTCTTGCGATGGTCGTAAGGTGTATGAGCACCTTTATTCTTTCAGCACACAGGGATGGATTCCATCTGCACCAGGTTTTTTAAATCTATTTAGGAGTAACTGATATATACCGTATATACTCGAGTATAAGCCGTCCCGAATATAAGCCGAGGTACCTAATTTTAGCAAAAAAAACTGGGAAAAAGTATTGACCCGAATATAAGCCGAGTGTGGGAAATGAGGCAGCTACTGGTAGATAGATACCAATAAAATTACATTAATATTTATTTAAAAGAAAAATAACCTAGCTCTGTAAGTGGAAAAGGGGGTACAGGGCTACATATCATTACACAGGCACACACACACACACTAAATTGCCAAAAGTATTGGGACACCCCTCCTAATCATTGGATTCAGATGTTCCAATCACCTCCATGGGCACAGGTGTATAAAATCAAGCACCTAGGCATGCAGGCTGCTTCTACAAACATTTGTGAAAGAATGGGTCGCTCTCAGAAGCTCAGTGAATTCAAGCATGGTACCGTGATAGGTTGCCACCTGTGCAATAAGTCCATCCGTGAAATTTCCTTGCTACTAAATATTCCACGGTCTACTGTTAATGGTATTATAACAAAGTGGAAGCAACTGGGAACAACAGCAACTCCGCCACAAAGTGGTAGGCCATGTAGAATTACAGAGCGGGGTCAGCGCATGCTGAAGTGCACAGTGCGCAGAAGTCGCCAACTGTCTGCAGAGTCAATAGCTACAGACCTCCAAACTTCGTGTGATCTTCAGATTGGCACAACAACAGTGCGTAGAGAGCTTAATGGAATGGGTTTCCATGGCCGAGCAGCTGCATCCAAGCCTTACATCACCAAGTGCAATGCAAAGCATCGGATGCAGTGGTGTAAAGCACGCCGCCACTAGACTCTAGAGAAGTGGATACATGTTTTCTGGAGTCCTTTGTTTATCTGACTTGCAGTCAGTGTTTTTATTAAAAAGGTTGCAATAAAACAAAATAAAACAGAAAACAAGTCCTTGCCTTTCAGGCTCTGGCTAAACAGGTAGGTTTCCTATCTACCAGGGGGTGAGCTTATCTCAGCCACCTCACAAAACAAAAGGACTTTCAGCAACCTTCTACTCACAACCATCCGACTTGTAGCTCTCTCAGAATGCTCTCTGAGACCCAGGCCAGAGCAAAATCCTGCTTCAGCCTTCCCCCTTTCATCCCAACTGGATAAGCAATCGTTAAGCAATTAACAATCCAGGTGAGAGACATAAAACCCGAGCTGGATTATTCAGACCCAAAGTCAACCTGAAAAACTGGTCTGGGTTTCGCTAGTCCTGTACATAGGATATAAAGCAAGGGGAAATATACCGCCCCTCAATTACTTCTCCTTTCCTTATGTCACAATATATATATATATATATATATAAACAATTTGAGACTCAATTTCAACTCTTTTGCTCATTTTTTATATACCTTATGATCCGATAATGCAGTATCTCATCTATTCAATTTCCCAGTGCTTCTAGGTCAGCAGTAGGCAAGCTTGGCACCCCAGCTGTTGTGAAACTACTAGTCCCATTACAAGATACTAGTAGGGATTACAAGAAGCTGACAGCTTCAGGCATGATTCCAGAGGCAGAAGCATGATGGGATTTGTAGTTTCACCACAGCTGGAGTGCCAATGTTGCCTACCCCTTTTCTAAGTGTCTTAAGTTGTTCATTTAGTAGCAGAACCTGGGTTTCAGATGAGCAATCTGCTCACAGCTAATGCAGCAGTATTCACTCTTGAATGGCTGTTTCAGGAGTGCATACAATGGACAAGATGTACCCAAGGCAATTTATTAATCTTATTAATCAAACAACACATAATAATTTACTAAGGCTTTAACCAATCAACTACTAAATAGTGGTTGTAAGGTTTGCTTTTTCTTATTTAGACAAATTTAAAAACTACAGACTACAAACTCCAATCAAAGTCTGGAGCAGACAAAATCTGGAGCAGTTGCCCATGGCAACCAATCAGCTTCTCTGTTTTGTTTGTTCAGTTAAGGTTTGAAAATGAAAGAGAGAAGCTGATTGGTTGCCATGCACAGATACTCCAGATTTTGTCTGCTCCAGTTTTGATAAATTCCCCCCATAGTTGCCTTTGTTTGTTATGCTTTTTTAAACTGTGTTCTTGTTTTAACACTACACTGTTTATTGATAGGGGAAGCAAGGACCACCAGGCACAAAGGGGGAGAAGGTAAGTGTTTATGTATTAAAATATACATTGTAGATGCAATATGAATCTAATGTAAAAAAAATTAGGAAAATAAAAGTGAGAAGGTTTCCTGTATAATTCCCAAACTTGTACTTGAGAAATCACAGGTACAATCTGACTGACAAGTCACTAAAAAGTATGAGTTATTTTTACTTCTTATTGTATCTCATGACAATTTTCTGCTTAAAATGTTTAAAGTGTATTTGGACTTTTGCAGCTTCATTGAGATAACACCCTTTGATTTTATCATTAGGTCATTAAAATAACGCTGACAATGTTATAACATTAGTTAGAGGTGCACTGAAATCGAAATTTTAAAACCGAAATGAAGCTGAAAAAAAAAATTGTCAGGTCGAAACCGAAAATATTTTTATTTTTTTCAAATTTTTATAAACGTTTTAATTTTTTTACATTTATTTTTATTCATTAATTCATTTTTTATTAAATATTTTTATTTTTTACTTTACTTTTAGGGGCTTCGGGGAAATATTAGGGGTCTAAACAGACCCCTGATATTTCCCTTTTAAAATAGTGTCCAGTTACAATGCATTAATAGTATTAATACAATGCATTAATAGTAATTAATAATTATGAGTGGGCTGCCAATGTACTGCAAGGGACAGAAAAATGCACCACAATGTGCTTATATGGTCCACACTCATGTTAATGTGAGTTGTGTTAAAGCAGAGCCAACGTGAGTTGTATTAAAGCAGCCCATTAATTATAAATGGGCTGTCTATGCACTTTAATAGACCAATTTACCAACATGCACATTATTTCCAGAAAGATCAACTGGTAATAGAAGTATATAGTGTAAAAACATGAATTACTGTATAATGATATTGACAGACATTGCATCATAAAAGTCATTTTTGATTTTGCCTATAGTTCCAGTTTAAAATACAAGAGCTAGTATTCAAGAGAAAAATCAGTCCCCTTTGTCTTTAATATATTCTTATATTCACTAGAAATTTCCGTTTACACTATTGTGCACTACTTACAGACTGCAATGGCTTAAAGGCTGCAATGGATTCAGATATCAGATTAAAGTAAATATGGTTTAGCACAGCTGTTGTGTTTTCAAGACAGTCTGCAGTTCATTAGTTGGTTTTATGGATGTGTATAGTTTAACCCCTTCATGACTGAGCTTGTTTTTAGTTTCTGTTCGTAAATGACTGACACACTTTTGACATTTTTGCTGTGTGATTCTTCCACGTCAGTAATATACTTTCTTACAAAGTGCACCCACACATATTATATATTGTTTTTTAGAGGACAGATAGGGCTATATATTTATATCACATATGTGTGTCTAACGCCTCACTTAGGACAAATACAAATTAAAAAAAGAGGAAAAAACGTAAAAAAAATACATTCATTTATTTGTCCCTTATTTTTTATTTTTTTACACTTTTCACTATTTTTTTTAATTTATTTACACTTTTCACTTTTTTTATACTGACAAATTTTATTTATTTAATTATATCAGGCAGTCATTGTGAATTAATCTCACTATTACTGCTTGATAAATTAATACATTTTTTTTATTATCAGGCTGCTTCAAACTTCAGAACAGCCGATAATAAGTTAGTGACACTGATCCTGCAGCAGTTCAGGATTCAGCTGTCAGTGAATGTTTCAGAAAACTTAAACATTCTACTTTCAAGAATAGATACATTATGTGTCTAATACATAACATTTTGTATCTATTCTTGAAAGTCAAAAGATAAAAAAAAAAAAAGCCAGTATAGCTTGAGAGAGATATCTCTCGATCTATACGAGCTGTCAGAATGCCGGCAAAAGCCGACATGTGTGTCCGCTTTGCTGTGACTCTCAGACACCCGATATTAAGGTATCGGGTGTCTGAAAAAGGTTAACCCTTTCAGTAATGGATCTCTAGATAGTTAGACATCTATTACTGAAAGGTAACCGCTGATTCTCAGCGGTTAGCAGCCTTCTAGTGCAGCAAATAACTCGTCACGTACAGTGTACGTGACGAGTCATTTGGTCCCTTTGTGGCTGGACGTACAGTGTAAGTCTCCCGTCACGAAGGGGTTAAACTTATAAATAAGGTTTAGATGTGTGCATATCACATTATATATTAATAATATGCACACAAAAAAGGAATACTTTAGGCCAAGTAAAAAAAAAAAAATATGTAAAATATGTGCCTTGTTTATAAGCTACATTTTAGTCTCAACACATTTTGACCTATAGTAAATCATGTTTGAGTTGTATAACACTTGATTTTTCAGGGTGAAGGTGTTGTGGGTGAGCCTGGTCCCAGAGGTCTCCGTGGTTTCCCAGGTCTCAGAGTAAGTCATTCTCTCATGTGTATAGCTTTTGTGTGAAACAAAACATATTTCTGCTCCTAAAGAAGGTACCCACAGTATGTGCATAATTTTATGTGCTATGCCCATAACGTGCTGACTTTTTTTACAATATAAATTTACTACAACCTATACACACACTTTGGAACACCGTGATTATATCATGTGCCCACATCAAGTTAGTCCTAATTATTAGTGTATAATTATTATGCTGTGTAAACTAGCATTTACAGAAGAAGATCAGTTATTTCAGCCTCTATTTTTTAAATGCGCATGAATATATGCAGACTTGGGTACCACTAGATAACTCCGTGGTGCCAATTGCATTTAATAACTACATACAGTAAATAAACACTGCACTGCTTCATAAATCTGTTATGGATTTTGAGTGACCATATACATACAAGGAAAGTTCTGTCCCATTATCAAAGTTAAGGTTTTCACCAATGCATTTTTCTAAATGTATTATTTAAAATCCTGCAGTTTCCATTAAGATGAATAGTACTGCATTTTTAATGCATGTAAAATGCACTTGCACATGCATTAATGCATAGGGCTGCACCCTTCTCTCTGGAACACACATATAGAATAGATGTTTTCATGTTGGCAAACAGAATGCGTGCATGTATAGTGATTCACCACCAGATGGAACTAGACAAACATGTTTCACACATGCTGCTTCTATTTAAAATGAATCACCAGTTTTGTTAGGGGAAAAAAATAAACTCCAGGTGAAACTATATTTACACTCATTTTAGAAAACTTTATATGAGTTGCTTATATGCTTTATTTATGTAGACATTGTGGTAGACCACAAAAGTGCATATGCACATATTCCTAAGCAGTGCTAAGTGGAAGGATCTGCTTTTGTTATAAATATACAACTTGTCTCAGTGTTGCAAAAACATTACATCCTGATGAAGCTATCAGTGCAGAAAACATAAGGACACTGGTGTGGATGTAACATTTAATGCAGTAGGCTGCATCAAACTCTGCAGACTTCTGGTGAATACAGTGAACCAATTAGCCCTTATTCACATTAGAAACGTCCGGGACGTACAGCTCAGTGCTGCGTGCACGGCCGTATTGGACAGCTCCAGGGAAGGACAGGTGCTGCGTGTGATTAGTATGCAGCCACCGTCCTTTTCTATGGGACTACTACTACTAGGTTTGTGCGGGTGCGTGTTTCCTGGCTTGGACACAGACAGGATCCATCCTGTCAGCATACGAGTACGCTCACCCACACCCGCACGGACGTGCAGGGCGTGTGAGCGTAGGGCGGCGTGTGGACGCGTAGTCCCATAGAGAAGGACGGGGGCTGCGTACTAATCACGCGCAGCACCTGTCTTTCCCGGGAGCTCACTGATACGGCCGTGCACGCAGCACGGAGCTGTACGAGCCGGACAATTCTAGTGTGAATGGTGCCTTATAGAAACACGGCCTGAGGATGCTGAAAATCCTCCTCCCATTCTAATGCTGCTGTTATGATTCCATAGAAAGGACAATTTTTTGTTGCACACTGAAATGGAATGGGTATTTGTTAATTAATTAAATTACACACAGCAAGTAGTCATATATATCTTATGAATACTACTTAGGGAGCAATAGTCTTAGTACAGTTTCTACTGACAGTCTTGTAATCCAACATGTAGGTGAGCAGTATATTTGCTGCACTCATTCTGAGGGTTTAGGCCAATAAAAACACATCACTGATCATCATTATGTGTCTTACTCAATGCCATAATTTAGTCTTACTGTTCTAGTGATTTCCATAGCTTTAGGAAACCGTTACTATAAACAAATTGGTACTTTAGGATAAAATGTATTGTGCATACAACATAATTGTAATTTAGTACAATGCTTTTATTTTTTTGGTTACCTGTCTTTCTGTCAAAGACTTACAATGTTTACATCTCCTTGGTGCATGCTTAGAGCCAATGTTGTTTCTCTGGAAACCACTAATTTACTTCACTTAGAGGTCACCTTTGGCAGAAAGAAAGAAGGGGTACTGATTCAGCTTTATACAGGGCCTGTCCTGTGTAAATGGGCTATTGTTCGCTTCAAGCAGGTTTTGTATTGCCATACAAGTCTTTGGGAACACAAACCCCACTTGAAGCAGGTCAAATGGACGTCAAGTGCAGTGGACGGCAGCACCAGAAGGTGCTCCTTGAGGTCTGTAAGACTTCTAAACCAATCCCAAAGTATTCCATTTAACATTTTATATTATTTGAAAACAATATGGTGATCATTGGAGCCCCTCTTTACATCTTCAGCTGTTATAAAATATAAACTGTTATTATGTTTCCGGAATCTAAGATTGTACTTCATGAAATAAACATTTTCCCATTCGTGGTATGACATAAATGAACAGTAAAAACTCTAAATTTTGTTGTCATCCAGGCATCAAGAAACAAATTAAATTCTAATGTAAAACTGCCAGCCAGTGTATATAGTGGGTTTTGTATTACATAAAATACAGTATATGTCAGTATATGTTTATTTTTGAAGGTCTCCTGACATCCACATTTCCGCCTCCTCTATGTAAAGTATGGTGATATACGTCTTTTTTTAAAGCATATAGTATGTCATGATCTCCTTTTTGACTTGCTTCATTAGGGAGAAAATGGAATCCCAGGATTGAATGGCCCAGCAGGTATAATGGTAAGTTTGCAGGAAAAGGGGGAAAAAAAGCCTTTTTACTTGGACAGTATAAACATGCTGTCTGTATGACCCTGAGGACATTTTGACCAAAGTATTTTTTTTTTAGAATTCTGATGAAAAAGTGTTTTGGAAAATATTATTTAGAGACGTACCTCATGTTGCTTGTACCAAACAAGAACCCTTGTGTCACAATAACATACTGGCAGCAACAATGGCCTTATTGACTGAATTATGGTTATAAATAAATCTGTTTATGCTCAAGCTATTCTGTTCACATGTTGATTCTAAAATTGGTAAAGAAAAAAACTGCCACAGATGCCAGGAATGTTCAAGAACAGTGAGCACCGCTCCCACAAACAAAAGTGCAAGGAATAAACAACTTTTTATGAAGTCAAAATGTTTTCGGGAAGGTAGATGTGAACTTATATATACACCTTTTATTGTTATTCTTGTCTGGCCATTCCTCAAACCAGTACAAAGTTTAATGGCATTTGTAACCATCCTATTTAACTCTGATTTAGCATCTACTTTAGAAACTGAAACTTTGCCGGAACACGTCAGTATAGAAATGTTGGAGCTGCAATAGGTGGCTTGGGTTTAAATGGTGCCAGCGCTGGTACTCACTGCCATCCTTCCCCCATTACTGTCACCAACCCAGACCCCCATAATATATAAATAATATGCACATGTGTATTCCAGAAAGGATAAGGATGACAGTTCCCAAGCAGGCACCTTTAAAAGCATGTCAGGCTGACAGTTTCCATATCTCTTACCTGCTGAGCATTATGTGATTATATACACATTACCTACTTCAGAAGACATCTCTCCCCTACTGCTGCCCATTACATTACGTGTGGTATAAAGTTTGTGTTTCTCTTCTGTATTTAGATTTATAGTTAAACTTGAGGCAGATATAAAAAATACCATTTAATGTAGTTATGTATTAGTTAAAACATCATTAGATGCAGCCTTTTTTTTGGTGCTGGAATGGGCCACTGCATTACTGCACACTGTAGCTTCCTATTCAGTAAGAGCTACTAAGCATCCTATTTGTTGCATAGCATCTCGGGTACTCGCATAGTTACCAAGTGTCCTGGATCTTGCAGGACTTGGGATTTTGGACACTGTCTTAAAGTGTCCGTAATTAGCTGGCAGCCCCACAAGACCTGGGACACTGGGTACCAACAAACTATCAAAAAGTTGCTTGCCGTTCTGCTGTGCTTCCTGCCCCATGTAAAAAGTAACAGTGTTCAAATTGTTCTGAGCAGCATGATTACTGTTTACTTTTCCAGCAAGCTTCAATGTAAGTGAACAGTAAGTGCTTAAGATGGGTAACTGCCTGGCTTACTGCCAGTTGCATGAGAATGGTCTTGGATTTCTGTAGTGGTTTGATGGCCACATTGGGGAGAAGATCTTTGGTGCTATCACAGTGCCCCATTTTCCCCTTCCTCATATAGCCACTGTATTTTCACAGTCTCTCATCTACCACCTCTGCAGCCTGCACGGAAAGGGGCTTTTAAACACACTGTTGACTCTAAGAGGGGTGGGGGGCTTGGTCTGTATTTAACACAGCATCCCACTTTAAACTAAAATGTTGGAAATCTACGAAAGCAGGCTTTTCACCAAAAAGCAAGACCCCATTTATTTATCAGGTTCCCCAAAATAAATGTCTGCATTGTTTTAGTGAAGAAAATATTTGGGGGTTTGATAAAGAGTTGTGCTAATATCGTGCAACATAAAAATGTGCAACTGCCACGATTTTATTTTATAGGGTCTTGGCTTTCAGAAAATATATAATGTTTGGGGGTTTTAAGTAATTTACAGGCCTAAAATGTGGATTAAAACATGTAAACAAAAAAAATGGGGGGAAAAGGCCATGAAGGGGTTAATCATCATACTTGGATCTAATCTGACCACAATCAACGTCAATGAGGAGAAAACTAAGACACAATAAGATATTAAAAAACTATGTTAAAAACATGTGTTGTTGAATACATTGCTTTGTGTATGTAGTGATGAAAAAGCTACGTATCAATATCAACACCATCTGAATCTGGAAGGGTGGTAAATGGATTGCTTCTCCATATTAGGCCATAGTGATATATAAACAAATTGGATAGAGATCTTGTTATCACATGATTGCATTGAACAGACATTCCTCCTGGTGCATAGTCATTTTCTCATATCTTCATTTGTAAAATAGTCTGTTGGAGGTGCTGAAATATCTGTATTTAAGTTTCCACCCCTACAGCCATTAAAAGTCGTATTCTCCCTGTTGGATTTACCTGAAATATGATATTTTTTCAATAATGCGACAATGACAGCAACGTGATTTTTCAAAAGAAAGGAAAATTACATGAATTGTTAACTCTATAGTAAAGTTCAAAGTTTAGTGACTCTAAAACACAGATGAAACCAACAGCTTCTAGCTGCGTTACAATACTTCTGTCATCTCACTACTTAATAGAATATTGCAGCTTTGCACATTCAAGCTAGGCGGAGAGCATATTATTTTTTTTACATAGGCTTACATTTTTTCATGCTTTAGTTCTTTAAATAGCCTTTCTTTGTTAATTCTAGCCAGTGACGGTCAGTCAGCATGGGGCCTCAAATAATACGTGGCTTTATTGATTGTTTTAGATTACCCACACATCGGGCATTTTCATCTTGAGACTGTGAACCTTAATCTCATATGCAAACATTTTTTTTTTTTTATTAATGCCCAGTCTCATTAGGATAACATGTCATAAGAATAGTACAATTACAGTGCCTTCCCTTCTTGCCCATCCACATCATATTGTGAATGTTTGCAGTTTCCATAACAACTTCTGCCTTGCTTCACAGAAAATCTTTTTGTCCAATTCATGTTTACATATTTGTCATCTAATTAACCCTTTGACACCTGATTTTTCCAGCTTTGATGCACACTGAACGTAATATAAATTAATGACTGTTTAACCCTTCATTTCCCAGCCTTGTCAGCACATTACATTTCTGTTACCTTGGAGGCAGTTTCTACATATGGGCAGTATTTTACACATATTAAAGTTATCTATATGATCAGTTATTTATATTGTATTTGTGAGTAGCGAACAGTGTACACCTGACTGTAGACATTAGAGTGTATTTTTCTTTGGATTCATTTTGTAAACTAAAATAACTAAAAAGAAAAAGTCAAGACTAATAATGAAAAGGTGAGAGACCTCGCCTGTCTTAATCTGAATCACTGCATAGCATATATTGGTGCAGCACCAAATATACAAAAAGTACTATTGGAGATGTTAGATGTCTTAGTTTTAACAAGTTTACTGGATTTAAAAAAATGTAGTAAATAGAGCCACAAATGTAATACGTGGACCCAAACTGACATATATTAGTTCAGCATTTAAAGGGGTGAGAGGTCCCATTTACAGGCCTAAGCAACTACTGAGCTTGAGAAGATTTCTCTGGAAATATTTCCTGACCTTTTTTTTGAAAGCTGAAGGACCTCAGTTGGATTGGGTAATGATGATAGAGATTTTTATATAAAGGGGTTCTCTGCCTGCATTTCTCCTTACTCCCCCCACTCCACAAAAATTTCCATTTGTGGCCTCAAGTAATAGGGATGAAAGCCTCACAAGGGATTTGAAAGGCTTTCCTTCTGGCACATCATGCAGGGAACAGGGTCAGCATGGCGCCACTCATAGTAGGGCCAAGTGTAGGCTTGAACCTTGCAGTAAATCTCCTCAGCCCCACCCTGCAGTCTGCAACAGCATCCTTTGCCAGGCAGGTGTCTCATCTCCAGCTCCTGGAGCCGAAGAAAACATTGAAAAAGCAGCCTAGTAAAAGTGCTTAAATACTCTGTAGGGAGTCACTCCAATATTTTCCCTTTTTAAAAAAAATAAATCATACACTCTAATGTTAATTTGGATTAAAAGTTGGCTGTTCTTTCTTCTATTGAAAATGTGGCCTAGTATTAGTGCTTCAATACTGTTCACAAACTTCCTACAATATATTGACGTTCTTTTTTTCTGTGAAATATACACACACTAGAATCGGAACACAGCATCACAAATTGGCGGCTTATGCCGATGATGTTCTGTTCCATGTGCAGCAGCCTCGGGTATCACTTCCAAATTTATTGAAGGCTCTCTCCTTATTTGGGATGCTGTCTAACTTTAAAATTAATTTGAAGAAATTTTGAATTTGAATCTTCCTATGGGAGAAGTGCATTCTTTAAAACCAAGTTTTCCGTTTAAGTGGTCTCATACGCACCTGAAATATTTGGGGATTATGTTGACGCCAAATATTACCTCAATGTTTTGTTTGAATTATATCCCATTGTTGAACAGGATTAAAGGGGATCTACAGCGTTGGCATTTGCTTTGTCATACTTGGCTGGGAAGGGTAAATGTTGTAAAGATGAATGTTTTGCCCAGGTTGATATTTATGTTTCTGATGATCCCGTTTGGGGTCACAAAGGATTATTTTAAAATACTGCAGACTGAGATATCTAAGTATGTATGGAAACGTAAGAAACCGAGGGTCTCTAGAGAGGCGTTGGCATGGTCCAAGGTGGATGGCGGTTTGGCGATCCCCAATTTTAGGCTCTATTACCATGCAGTGATTCTTACTCGGGTTGTAGATTGGATATATGCAGGTCAGACCAAGCAGTGGGTGGCCGTTGAGAATGTGTTGAGTGGATCGGAAATTAATTCAGCGATCTGGATTGCCAGACAGTTTCGGGGCCTGTCCTCGGACACTTCGCCTCTGATGAGGTCAACTTTGTGGGTTTGGGATGGTATTTTGTTGAAAGCTGGATGTCGGTACAACTCTCCTCTGCTACCCTTGACTGGTCATGCATATTTTATGCCGGGTAAATGGGACAGGAAGTTTAACGATTGGAATGCGGATAAGCCTATCAGCCTCCATCACGTGCTTAGGGGAACAGTGTTGGCACCTCTGGAGACCCTTTTAGATCCTAATGGTTTGACATTTATGGATTATTGGCGATATTCACAGTTACATAATTTTGATGCATCGCTCCCTAGACCATTGCGATCTTTAAGGGATCTGAGTCCTATTGAAACTATGTTTCTTTCAAGTAGTAGGCCTGCCAGGTGCATCTCCCGCTTTTATAAAATTTTGTTGGAATTTGGGGGACCAGAGTTTCCCGATTTCTTGACTAGATGGGAGAGGGACTTGAGCAGCCAGCTGACTGTTGAACAAAAAGTTAAGGTATTGGCTTTAACACATACATCTTTGATGGCATGTACCATGGAAGAGATGAATTATAAATTTTTCCCACTTGTGCTGGAGGGTATGTGGACAAAGGGGAACTATGGTGCATGTATGGTGGACTTGCCCCGTTATCCAGGGATATTGGGGTCAGGTGAGGACTTATATTGAAAACATTATGGGTTCTCATATTGAAGATGATCCATGGTGTATGTTATTTCATTGCACTATAGATTCTAGAGCGAAATATAGATGTTAATTGACCCCCCATCTACTTAATGCTGCGAAAGCTCTGATACAGCAGTATTGGAAGCAGGTTTCTATACCCCCGTTACATCAATGGTTTGAAAAAATTAACATCTGTAATATGGAAGAGATGGTTTTAACGTCTAGAGAACAATATAAAAGGTTTTATAAAACATGGGCAGGGTGGTTTGAATTTAAGAAGAATGCAGATTATGGTTTGGTGATGTCATTGGCACATTAATAATGGTCTTAATATGATGAGGTATATAAATTAAGAGGGGTTGTGTTTGTGTGTGTGTTTTTATTGTTGTTGTTGTTTGTGTTTGTTTGTCCTTGTCTATGTAGGGAATAGTTAGGTATGTATAAATGTATGTGTATGTGAGGACAGTTAAGCTAAACTAGGTGGGATTTAAGGAATGCTTTCAAGGAAGTATTTGATTGTTTCATAAAAGAGTAAAAATAAGTTATGTAATAATGTCATTATATTTATTAAGCGGAAATGTCTATGTTGGATATGCTGTCCACAAAAAAATAAAAATATATACACACTCTGCTCTCCTGCTCAAAATACAGACTACCAAAAATGCTTAAATACTGTCAGTACAATATTCCTGTTACCTTTTCAGTGAAATATATACATTTAATAGTGAATTTTGGGCAGAAAAACTAAATGCAGTGTGTCATTGTAAAAATGATGCCTACAACATGCTATATCGAAAAATCAGGAAAGTTTTTTAGGCAGCCGACTGACAACTTGCACACCAAGACTTTTTTTTTTTTAGAAAAAATATTTTAATTTCTCTCTCTCTCGGTATCGCGCCCCCAGCAGCTAATACAGCCCTGCAGGCTGTACACTCTGTACGCCTACAACATGCTGTTTAAATATTGTTTATGGCATCCATTATTTCTTCGCTTTTAAAGTAACCAATATACAGGTGTATGATTTTGCAAATGAAGCCTACGAGACACTGTTGAAATACTGTCTATGCAGTCTGTACAATATTCATTGGTTTATATAGTGACATTTTATATATTTTTTGTCCCTAAAAATGGAAAGAAGTTTTTTTTGTAAATTAATTGTTAGTATAGTGTCATTTTTAAAATGCAGCCCACTCCAGCTGCTTCCATGCTAAGTACTTTAAGGGCTTTAGATTTTTTTTTTTTTAAGAGAAGACCTTCCTACAGGTTTTAGAACTGTTGTGGCTGCTTCTTCCACTGCTCAATTTTAGCCTATTACCACTAAATAAAAAAATAAATAAAAAGGCTCAGATTGGGGTGCTGTTGCTGTATTCCAGATACATGTAAATCAAGATAAATTTAAAATTTGTGATGAAATGATGATACAGTGTTGCTGATGCTGTCCATGAAAATTATACTGCAAACACCTAAAAGGCAGCTTCCAACCATGTAATAAAAAGAATTGGTGCTTTTGCATTTCATCCTTAAAGTTACATAAAAAGGAGGACCCTCTCGTTTCTGAATGGTATTTTTATAAATTATTTTCCATCGGTACATATGCTCTCATGGCAGTGTTCAGCTCCGCATGCCTTTTGTTTGACAATACCTTGCCTATTAGCCTTCAAAATGACCATAATTGATTTTCAAGATTTGCTCCCCATTGGCAAAAAGCCTGCGAATCAAACCCAGGCAAATTCGCGAGACACTATTGTGGAGTATAGTAAAGTTTTTTCCAATGGTTCATGTGTGTGTTCTACATCACCATACTGGCAGTATCATCCACTGCTTATACAGAGAAACGAATGGATATCACTCTCAACTGGACACGTGCATTCAGATATAGATAAACTTGCGGACTAACAAAATTCCTTTGATATGGTAGTTTGTCCAAATCCATAATAACGAATAACTTTATGTCCAAATATACGAAAAATATATTAGGGCATATAGTAATTTGTTTTGTATGGGCATCACCATCTTGCTGCGTCCAAGATGGCAGTGCCCATACATGCGTAGGACGTTGCTCAGCGCCAGCGTCATGTGCCCCACCTTCAAGATGGCGGCGTGCATGCATAGAATGTGTCAGTGGCCAATATGGCTGCAGCGCATTTTGTTTTTGTAAATGTGCGCTTTCAGATTTAGAGGTTTGTTGCCTCTGACTCCGAAACAGCATAATTGCTTGTTTCATCAAACAAAATGAATGAAAAGGTTTTTCCCATTTCATTTGTTTTGTCCAAAACAAACGTTTATGCTGTGCACATGCCCATTCTTAACCATTACATGAATCTCTTTAAGAACATTCATCTTCTAACACAGTTTCTGACATTAAGCTATTTGCACCTCGTTAAATGTTCATTCTAAATAAAACATCTGCGTGTCACATATGTAAAATTTATGTTTGTTTTTTATAGGGCCCAAAAGGTTTTCCAGGTGTGAAAGCTGAAAGAGTAAGTATTCAAAACAAACTTTAGATCATTATAAACATTTAAGTTGTACATGGTTAGGCCTCATTCACACTGCCACACATATACGCGTGTATATGCGCGTAGTGCATATTGTACCATATGCAAATAAATGGCTCCATACACATAGCTGCGTATGGAGCCGTTTATTTGCATAGAGTAAAAATGCGCAAAAACAGAATGAAACTGAGATGCGTCCGGACAGCATATTTCTGCGTATCTTACGAGCATATACGCGTGTTTGCACGCGTATACGCACGTACACGCATACAGTTCATTGAAATTTCTATTACAAATTATGCATTCTGGGTTTGCATATAGTGCACGCATATGTATATATGTGTATACATACGTGCATGTACGCATATATACGCAATATACAATTTTGCTCTTGCGTTGTGCGTGAATGAGGCCTTATAGTTAATGTCATCGAAGGTTGGATGGGGAAGTCTGGCTAAGTAAATATTTTTTATCTTGTTGTCACTACATTTGCCTATTATGAGTGGGTAAATGTTCAACTTGTTCTACTCTTAAAGTAGAACTGAAGCCAAAACTTTAGTTTTGGATGGAATAAGTGTAGTAAGGAAGGGTTATAATCAGACATGTACACCGGCAAATAATTTGTTTAGTTTCTATCCGTAAAGTAAATGATTTACTTTAGTCGTATACGTTACATTAGAATGATTCATTTTTGGAATGATTCGTTATTTTGCCAAAATTATTTGATATGCCGAATCAATTCGTAATTTCAGATGGTTAGTTTTTCGTTATTACATACAATTCATTATTTTGGAAGACTGGCTATATATCAACCTTTAACAAAAGGCCCAAACTATCGCATCATGACATCCAAATGAGACAAATGAATCCGGAAAAATATGTTGTTTTCGTTATAATTTCTTTTGCATTTATTGAAATTAGTTACTAATGTTATTTGGAGATTCGGATACATCCGAATCTCCGAATAATACAAATTCATCCGAATTTCGATTCATACCGAAACGAATCGCACATGTCTAGTTATAACCCCAGACAGCTTTTCTTTTGCCATCTGTGTCCCACTGGGAAGACTTCCCTTCACTTTCTGTCTCAATAGAAAGTGAGAGAAGATCCGTCCTAAGAGAGGAGAATCCCTGGCGGTCAGCAGGTTTATCAGAACCAGTGCCCCCATTGCAAGATTTCCCATCTATCCCTGTTCTGAAGACAGCCCATAATTTGGGATTTCCTTATACCTACACTTTAAGTGATAACAAACACCAGGACAAATAGAGAGGGTTAAAGAGGAACTTTATCTTTAAAATAACAACAAAAACCTTTAGAAATGTTTAGTAATGACAATCTACAAACACATACTTCTAGATAATTGCCGGCTTTGTATTCTTTGCATACCTTTTTTCTCTTTTTTTTCCCCCAGCCTTCTGGCAGTAGCCATCTTAACTAAGGGCAGATTACTAGCTCTCTATTTACTTCCTGGAACTCTGGCACATGTGACTAGACATGTGGCTAGGAAATGTGACGATGCATATCATCTCAGGGGAGGAAAATGCCTTTCCCTAAGATCTGGTGAGATTACAGATGAGATTTCCCAGCAATGCTTTGCTGATGTAACCTTCCCTAGATGTAACGCTTCAGCAGTTACATAATTTGTGCCTGAGCTAGACCAGGAAGTAGATGAACTCTATTTGTAGGTAAATTAAAAACAAGTTTGTTTAACTCGTGAATGCAAGATGATTTTAAATCAGCATGCCGAGATGCATGCTGATGGGATTTTTAGTATAAGGGGGTAAAGGTCCACTTTAATCTCCCTAACAAGGACACAGCCAGCGAAAAAACAAAACAAAAAAAAACCTTACAGGTGTACTAATCCCTCTCCACTCTATCCAAAATATTAAAAAGTCACACTTAAAAATGTATTTCCACTTTGCTGGCAAATTGGTATAACACCTACCTTGTTATACTCCCACTTACATAGCATACATTTTAAGTGATTTTTACTTGCTTAAAAATCCTATCTGGCTTCCCGCTGTGTAATGTTAAGGAGGGAGCTGTGGGAAGTTATGTTTAATTAACCCTGTCTGTACTGAGCTGGCAGATTTCAGTATCAGTTCTAAATTAGATTTGTACACTGCTCTAACAAAGGGTTAATAACTTAGAAGACTTGTATGGTAACGAAAGCAAGCTCAGTCTGTTTTCACTTTCAAACTGCTCACAGTAGGCTGCACAAAGGCCTTCACCAAAGAAACATCTAAAAAGTAAGAAGTCTTTTTTTTTTAAAGTATTGTTTAGGTATGCTTTTTAGAATAGGAAAACATAACATATAGTGGGGGTTTCTCAAAATTCACTGCAAAAGTGGAAATACACATTAAGTCAGTTAAAAAACTTGTCATACACTCCACATAAGAAGATGCTGTCCTTAAAGTGTACAGTATGTAAAGCTGAAACTTTAGAGTAGGAAATAAATAGTGAATGCATAGACAAGGAAAGGACTAGAACCTCTGTTAAGTTTTATGTCTGTCCCTGCTAGGTATATTCACCCTCTCTATTTGTCCTGGTGACCAAAGACACCAAGACAGAAAGTGATGGGAAATCTAAAAATTTAGAGTTGCCACCAGAACAAGAGGTGGGGGTAAATACTCCAGTAGGGACAACTAATATGGGAATTCCTCTAACTTTGTGAGGATTGCCTTCCACTTTCTGTTGAACAGGAAGTAGTCCCACAGACAGCAAAAAAATAAGCAAACTTACAGGAGTTTTAACCCTTCCAAATAAATCCAAAACTAAAAATACAAGTTTTGGCTATACATACACTTTAAAGCAAAAATTCTGAGAGCAGTTTGTTGGAGAGTAAGAGAAATTGGTAAAAGAAATTTAGAACGTTTTATTCTTTTCCTTTTTTTTATTAGCCCTGGTTTGGTATATTTGTACGATTTTGGACTTGGAAAGATTTTGAAAGCTGTTCTGCTTTTGAATATAATTTATTTCACTGCTGGCTCACACTGGGTTTAACTTTGGTTTGTTGTCACCGATTAACTGCCTGAATGGGATTACCCAGCATTAGCCCATGACTGTGTATAATGTAACTGTGTCTGTTTCGTCATTTCTACAATCTGAAGAAGAAATTAAGGTATAGCAGATAGGAATAGATGTTTTACTTGCAAAGCTTTATTTGAATAACTCTTGCATTTTTAAATCCCTCTAATATGGTTGCCACAGACATGTTTAGGTGCTTGCATTGAAAATTGTTATGTTACTTCTGCATGTAGAACAATGTAAAACTGTTTCCCATTCTATATAAATAGATACATAAAAAGTAACTTATGGATCATGCATACTGATATATTTCCAATATGCTGTATCTTACACTAAACTATATTTTTTAAATAAGTCTGCAGTCTCATTCAGTTGAAATTCTCATGTCCAAAGGCTGTCCATTTCCAAAACTACCATTGGAAAGCATTTAGGTGTGCTATATAATTTTTTAATTTCTTGAACTATTGTCCAGTGATTTTTTAAAAACTTAATTTATTTAGTGTAAGGGGACCATGCATCGGGGTTTACCACAATTTATTTTCACACCTCCCACAGATATTGATATGACAGTATCCAATAAACTTTGTCTTTGTTTGTATATATCTATATATGCATATACAATATATACACATTATCTATGCCTTATAGGCTGTGAGGTAGTGTGCAGCAATATGGAAAGGTTCAAAAAAAAGATGTTAATCATATGAAATGTTTCTTTTTTGTAGGGTGATCGAGGACTGACTGGTTTTAAGGGAGAAAAGGTAAAAGGTCAAACTATTAGTTTTGTACTTAGTAGACATGTAACCCGCAAAAAAATGATTTTGTCTCGGACACATTTCGATTTTTATTTCTTTTGTTTTTCGGGTCTGTCCAAATTTTCTTTTCGGAACAAAGTCACATGACAGTGGCTGTAATGCAACCCACTAAAGGCAAAAAAGCCCATCTGATTGGCCAGAGAACAGTCACATGTCCGAATTATTTTTGTTTTGAATGAAATTCGGATGGATCAGAATTTTCGTAAAATGACCATCTGGATTTGTTCACATTCGTTAGAATTCAGAAATTTGGGTGAGACTGAATGTCCGAATTTAACAAAATTTGTACAAATTTACATTGAGAACAAAATGAAATTTACAGGTCTAGTAATTCGGTTATTTGGGATAACCTAATAAAGCACTTATATGAAAGTTAAACTCCAGCCTTACCTTTGGGCCCCATTAACACACGAATCGGCCTGCACGTACAGCTCCGTGCTGCGTGCGGGGCCGTACCAAGTAGCTGCCGGGAAGGACAGGTGCTGCGTGTGATTCGAACGCAGCCCCCGTCCTTCTCTATGGGGCTACGCGGGCGTACGCCCCCCTACGGACCTGCAAATGAGGTGAGCGTAGGGGGGCGTACGCCCGCGTAGCCCCATAGAGAAGGACGGGGGCTGCGTTCGAATCACACGCAGCACCTGTCCTTCCCGGCAGCTACTTGGTACGGCCCCGCACGCAGCACGGAGCTGTACGTGCAGGCCGATTCGTGTGTGAATGGGGCCTAAGTCTTGCACTGTTGTAAATGCTCCTCTTGTGTACTGAAAAATGTTATTTTTTATTTCAAATTGATATATTGATGCTGCCATTTGTTTGCTCTTGAACATAGCATAGTATTTCAGTAGTTCATCTAGTCATTTGAAATATATTTCACAGTCCTGGTGTTATTCACTAAAATTATTTTAACTACTGTTGATCACTGCTGTCTACATTCAGTGGCCACTTTATTAGGTACACCTTGCTAGTACTGGGTTAGACCCCCTTTTGTCTTCAGAACTACTTTAATTCTTCGTGGCATTGATTCAACAAGATGATGGGAATATTCCTTAGAGAGTTTGCTCCATACTGACATGATAGCATCACACAGATTTGTCGGCTGCACATCCATGATGCAAAGCTCCACCAGCCTGAACCAATTGATACAAGGTAGGATGGATCCATGCTTTCATGATGTTTACATCTGACCCGACCATCTTAATGTTGCAACAGAAATCGAGACCAGGCAACGTTTTTCCAATCTTCTATTTTACAAACTGTAGCCTCAGTTTCCCGTTGTTAGCTGACAGAAGTTGCACTCGGTGTGGTATTCTGTGGCTGTAGCCCATCTGCTTCAAGGTTCAATGTGTTGTGTGTTCAGAGATGATGCTCTTCTGCATACCGAGGATGTGACTGGTTATTTGAATTACTGTTGCCTTTCTATCAGCTTGAACCAGTCTGGCCATTCTCCTCTGACCTCTGGCATCAACAAGGTATTCTTGCCCAAAGAGCTGCTGCTCACTGGATATTTTCTCTTTGTCAGACCATTCTCTGTAAACCCTAGAGATGGTTGTGTATGAAAATCCCAGATGATCAGCAGTTGCTGAAATACTCAAACCAGCCCATCTGGCACCAACAACCATGCCATGTTCAAAGTCACTTAAATCACCTTTCTTTCCCTTTCTGATGCTCTGTTTGAACTTCAGCAGACCATCTTGATCATGTCTACATGCCCAAATGTATTGAGTTACTGCCATGTGATTGGCTGATTTAGATATTTGTGTTAACGAGTAGTTGAAGAGGTGTACGTAATAAAGCGGCCAGTGAGTGTATAAGAAAATCATAAATATTTAAGTAATATGGACTATTTTTATGATGCTTTGATCATATGAGAAAGAGAGGGAGAGAGGGAGTTACACAAGTGCGATATACATGGGTAACCTTCCTAACGGCATTCTACCTTGTGTCTTTGTCTTTATTTAGGGTGACCCCATGACTATATTCGGGACTCCAGGATACAAAGGAAGTAAAGGAGAGCCGGTTAGTGACTGTACATCTAACAATGGTCATGCACAGTTAAATAGTGCAAGCAAAATAACCAGTGCAAACATTTTTGTATTACACATTTGTATATGTTTATAGGACATCTGCACTCTGGAAACCTCTTCATTTTTTAATTTCTCCCTCACTTTGTATTACACATGGGCAAAATGCACTTTGTACATAATGCACATACATGTGTATTTAAAGCACTCAAACACATGTATGCAGACATACAAAATGCATATAGTAGTGCTTGTCAAAAATGTGCATGAATGCATATGCATAGGTGTAAAAGGGCCCTAAAGTAGATAATATCTGACAACAATAAATAGTTACACGTTTATAAGGGCAAATGCAGATAATCACATAGTCTTGATCTGGGATCAGGCTTGGAGTCCACTAGCTGAAACAGCAGACAACTTTGTGGTATAACAGCCCAGGTTTGGTACAGAAGCAGACGGTAGTAGTAGTAGTAGTATAGGAGCGGGCAGCAGCTTAGTCAGAGATCAAGCAGAGGTCAGTAGCCAAAGGTGTCAAGTTTGAAGTAGAAGGCTAAACCTGGGTGGGAAAACAGGTCTCTCCAAATATTTACACCCCTCCTCAGCCAGCATCATTAAAATTAAAAATCTTCAGTTATTGTATGGAATAATTATGTATAACCCAAACCATTGTATTATCTCACTCTGTCTACTTAAGAGATCTCTCCAGCAACAGGCAGAAGCAAACAATGACCTGGGCATAGCGGAAACCCAACAAATACACATAACAATAACAAAGCTATGGCTGGCTACAACCTAGCTGCAAGCATTAAAATGTATTCTAGGGACATCCAGCTATTTAAAAAAAATATACATAATTTGGTGAGTGCAACGTTGCACTTATACATATTGTTTTGCTAGGAATACATGGGAGATTTTTCAAATTTGTGTATAGTAACTTATAGTACTTGACATCTGACATTTCCAGTGCAGACAACTATGTTCTGATAAATTGCAAAGTGACATGATAATCAATAACTTCTCTTAACATAGGGTGACAGAGGCCACCCTGGCTTTGATGGAGACAAAGGAGAGAAAGGGGAGGATGGACCATCTGGAGAGAAAGTAAGTGTGTTCCAACCATATTATCTCTGAAATGGCATAGAGCTGTACACAATAAGTAGATGTTTTGATAAATTCTAAAGTTACCTCAACCCCTATCCAGCCCCTAAAGCGATCATAATGCCCGAGGCGTACATGGACACCTTGTTCATGTGATTACAGCAACTGGTTGTCACAGCGATCACATGGCTGAGACCCCGTTCTACCAAATCCTGATCCTCACTGTGTGATTGGGAGCTATCGGTGAAAACATGATTTAGGGCCGCAGCTACCATGAGGCTAGGCAGGGAGAAGAGGGGCGGCACAGGCTCCAGCTTCTCCTCGGATCCCCGCTGCTCTCCCCTGCCTGTATGGGCAGAGGTAGCGGGGATGCGATGAGAAATGGAGCGCTGCAGCCGACGTGGGGGGAGGGGGAATCGGAGGAGAGTGCTGTCACTTCAGGATGGCTGAGCGGTGAGGAGAGGGAGAGCCACTCGGCCAGGATCAGACAGCCGGCGCCTCTCTCCTCACCGCTCAGCTATCCTGAAGTACTATGCGTCCCAAGTTATGAATGAACAGGAAGTGGTTCACATCACTTCCTGTTCATTCATGAGTTTCTCAATGGGTAGTTGCACTCACAATACAGGCTTCCACCCATTGATAATTAGATGATAGTAAATATTTTACTATCAACAGTTTCTGAATGAATGGGAAGCCTCTGTACTGAGAGCTTTCCATTCATTGAGAACAGAGGCTTCAGTTAAAGGGATTGAGGACTCTGTGTCCTCAATTTATTTTTCTATTTCAAAAGGGAAATGTCAGGGACCTGTTTAGACCTCTGATATTTCCCCCGAAGCCCCCCAAAATAAAAAAACAAATCCTGGAGGTGCCATATGTGCGTTGTGTTGGCTGACATCACA